>NC_041352.1:23596054-23838554 GCF_004354835.1 Perca flavescens
TAGCCAGACATTACTCCACAGCACAGCGGAGTAGCTAACGTTAGATGCTAGTCTCACATAGCCAGACATTACTCCACAGCACAGCGGAGTAGCTAACGTTAGATGCTAGTCTCACATAGCCAGACATTACTCCACAGCACAGCGGAGTAGCTAACGTTAGATGCTAGTCTCACATAGCCAGACATTACTCCACAGCACAGCTGAGTAGCTAACGTTAGATGCTAGTCTCACATAGCCAGACATTACTCCACAGCACAGCAGAGTAGCTAACGTTAGATGCTAGTCTCACATAGCCAGACATTACATTTTGTGCGTTTTTGGCTTGGAAACGTAACCCTTATCTGGCAAGACTGCTTTTAGCACTAATCCTACATTTCCCATGAACATTACGTTGTGACGTGTCGTACACCCGTCGGCTACATGCTTAGCTACAAGCTACGCTGAAGACAAACGGAACGGTGCGTAACAAACCAGAGGAGCTGAAACTAAAGTAGGAAAGTTAGTTAGGGGAAAACAAAAACTAACATTTGGCTGCTGGAAAATGTGATTGGCTGGCAGCTTTAAGAATCTACTAGCCATGTTGGCTGGGGATAAAAAAAAAGTTAATTTAAAGCCCTGGTAATTATACAGGAACAGAATGTTTTTTGGGTAAATTTGGGCATTACCGACTCATTCATCTGAACAGGTGGAGTTAGTGAGATTATGCTTGCCGTTTCAGCCCAGTGGCGGTCGGTCGGCCGTACTGGAGCAGTTGTTTCCGGGTTGGTTTTCCTCCATTGGAAGAAAACGCCTCTCTCGCCGCTGTAGGAGCAGTTTGATGTAGTCTGCAGTAAATGGAGCAGCAGGAGGACTTGGATTAAGATAATACAACAATATGGCCCATCATTTTGTCACACCAGCTGCTCCCCCTGACAATCCTCGTCTCTTCTGCCGTCACTCAATCCCTTCTTCCCTCTCGAGCAAACACCTTTCCTTTCAGAGGGTCTCTTGCTTTTTTCAGAACGTAAAATGAATCGGATGTTCCTTTTTCTTCTTTCGACTTAATTTTTCTTTTACCGTTGTCACACTAACAACTCGACAATGTGTGATTTTCTTTTGCATACCAAGACAGATTTCATACCGGAGAAGAAAGTTTCAGCCCAGTGGGAAAATACCTGAAGTCTTGGCCTTGAGCTTAGTCACATGATTGCTCCTTCACCGCCACCTTCCACATCCCTCCATCTCCCCCCCCGTCCCATCCACTCACACAGCTTGTGTGGCAAACACCAGCTGCCGTCTCTTTAAACAAGTGAGGTGCCATAAGAAAAGATGTGTGAAATGTTTTGCCAACACAATCGCGTAACATGTCACCTCATTAGGGACGACAAAATGGAGCAAAATGCTTGGGTGCAAGCTGTGACCTTTGGGAGGGGGCGGAGCTGAGAGGGGAGATCAGGAGAACAGGGAGCTAATTTTACTTCATAATGGCAACCAGGCAGCTTGAATGGACAGAAAAGAGGGGGAGCAGCGAGGTCAAGTGTCACCCGTCCTGCCAAGCAGCAGAGGTGGCCCAGAAACACACACACACACGCACGCAAACACACACACACACACACACCGCCCAGCCTTCCACTGATAATGCAGCCACGCCTCCCACCCTTCGCTGCCTTTTGTGCCTCTTCAACAATGATTAACTGAGTTTGGCAATTCAGAGAGAGTCTACAGCGGTACAATGCACTCTCCCTCTCTCTCTTACAAAGCATAATGGAGTCAGCCCATGAGTCTCTTTCTTCCGCCGTTTTTTTTTTTTTTATTTCCAGCCCCAAACTTCCCTCCTCCCCCTGCTAACAGCCTCTCTGCTTTTCTTTCACTTCCCCCCCACAGTCTTTTTTTGCATTTTCGCTGCCTTTTCACCATTAAGCCGCCTATTTTGCCCCACCCCCGAGCTCGTTAATGAAGGAGCGGGCAGATGCAGCCGTCTTCCGAATACATAAAAAAAAAAAAAAAAAGATGCAGATGGAAAGAGGGAGCGTAGGTGCCGTGCGCTGCATGTGAAAAGATCGATGAGTAACCTCAAAAAGCATCTCCTGTAAGACGTTCTCGGACTTGACCTCGCTGAACTTAAAGATTCCTATGATGTTCGTATTAAAAAACGAGCGATGCAGCGGGAGATAGTATTTAGAGGCATGAAATCCAACCTCTAGGAAAACCCATTGAGGCCTTCAAAGACCTGAAATACAGAGAAAAAAGAAAAAACTGATGTAATGAGCGGTGTGCAGAGCTGAAGGGAACTTGTAGAACATGGTGTGAGTGAGGGTGTTAACAGAAACACTACAATCTCAGAACATCGCACCCCTGGGCCTTTTACAGGAGGTGTGAAGGAGCTTGCCTCTCATGACAGGAAGAGATGGAAGGAAGGAAGGAAGGGAAAGACTGTGATTTCACTTGTTCCTTTTTTCTTTTTGTGAAATGCCTGATTGTCTCGAGCTGGAGGGGAAAGAGTCTGAAGTTTCTGGAATTTCAGTAACAGGAAATGGGAATTGATGCATGATTTTGTCACGTATCTATACCTAGGAAATAATCAACATTTTTGGAATTATACTTATTTGTTTTCTTGCGAAAGGTTTGATAAGAAGATTGCTACGACTCCTATGTCTGTGATAAATATGGAGGTTGTGGGTTATTAGCCTAGCTTAGCATAAAGACTGGAAGCAGGGGGGAAACCTCGGATGTCGCTAAAGTTTAAAAATACGCCCATTAACACTTTTAAAGCTAACTAATGGTGGCAACAAGATTCCCAGGTCGTCGTGGCTGTGCGTAACTCCCAGTAAAACCACAAATTATTCCAACCGAAGCCAATTGCCTCACTGGGGGACTTTACAGTGACATACCACCGATTACATCCCCAGTCTTCTTCTTTATTGTGCAGTGCCTGTTAGGGACGAGCCTATTTCTTGGCCTCCGGTATGGATGCTTGCAGCTTTCTCGAACAAAAGAAACAACTTCACACCTCGACACCACGCAATGCACCTGCCCTGACACAGTTGTGTCCCCTAGCAATGCTAGAGCATATGAGTCATTTGGTAACAGCTAGCTATTTGGGACCAGGCTATTTCTGGTAACAAAAGTGTTCATTTTATATATCATTACATCAGTGATGTTAAAAGGTTTGCTACAATGTCACATCTCCGGTCTCTCTTTCTTCATCTGTTTTTGAATGAATTATAGCAGGGGACGGAAAGTAAGAGGTACCCAGCATGCCATTTGGTGGTGTAACAGTTAGGGGTCCCCTCTAAATACACTTAACATAACATAGATCTCAAGAGCTCGCACTCAACAGTGCCCTAGGCCCCTGAGCAATCCACGCGCCTGGTGTGAAGTCGATGAGACAGACAGACTCGTTCGATTTTAGTTAGATAATTGGTGGTCCCCCCTACCACCAATTATCTAACTAAAATAGAACGAGTCCGTCTGTCTGTCCGTCTCATCTACAAGTAAGAAGCAGCATGACATGAATGTTTTGTGGCATACCTATTGATTCCGCTGTTGTCTTCTCTGATATAACCTCCTCCATATGGCCTCAGTGGCAACATAGGAAGAGCCCGCTCATTCAGCTGTGATAAGACTCATAACTGAACAAAAACTCAGCAGTAGAGGGCTAATATGAAGACAGGAGAAAAGACTGGGGATGTGTGTCGTGTGCAGGTATCCCACAGTGCAACACAGACTGGGGCTCACTATGCGAAATAGGATGACCGTGTCCAAAAGGACAAATCTGAGACTAATCTGTCTTCTTCTTTTCTCTTCCAGGACGCCAACAGTAGCACCTGGAAAAACAACTGCACTCGTGAAGAAAGAAGGGAACAGTCTTTATAAATACTACTCTGTGCTTGACAATGGGAGACCAATTGCATTTTCCAGCAGTTACCAGCGCCTTGCTCCCTGTGGCCCTCTGCATTTTGGCCCTTCTGCCCCACGGCCTTCTGGGAAAACGCGCAGAGGAGGAATCTGCAGGCAGCTCAGCACTGCTGCAGAGGGTGAAGAGAGGCTGGGTGTGGAACCAGTTCTTTGTCCTGGAGGAGTACACTGGACTGGAACCACTTTATATCGGAAAGGTCAGTGTTGCCTACATGCGGTACTGTATGAACACACATATGCACACACAGAAAATGTGTAGCATATTCTCACTCCCAGAGCGTCAAAAAGCGACGCTTGGTCAGGTGCCTTTGGGGTTGGTTACCGACGCAAAAAAAAAGTCTCTGTTACGGTCTAGCCCTTTGGCTTCATTTTGGTTTTTAAGCAGAGTTTTGAGCCAAAACCGATCTCCGTGCACACAAGTGTTTTTAGCTCCAGTAGTAGAAGAACTAACCTCCAATTAAACTATCACGCCCAAACCGCATATCTCACGAACATTCTCGTATACTGGGCATAAACAGGAGGCAGCATATATATATGTATATGTATACTCCGCCCGTAGCTGGTAGTTGCCGAGACGTCATGACCCAATCGGGCAGCGAAACATTGGCGTCTGCGTTGGTGTTGCCAATGGTCTCCATTTGCGACCATTGAGAATGCAACACAACCCCGCAGATTTGAAACCAAAAAAACGGGGTCAGAAGGGTTTTAAAATTTTTGCGGTTTAGGGTCTCTGAAACGCCAGAGCAGTGTGAATGCAAGGTGTAAACATAGCAAAAGATATTCGTTTTTTTTTTTTTAAACAAAACGTAGTAATGTAAATATCGCTTTAGACGTGCTTGGTCGGAACGCTTGGCGTCACTTTTTGACGCTTTGGGTCAAAACGTACGTTCCGGTGACACAGGGGACAAGAAGGGGACACAAACCTCGGTCTCCAACCAACCTCCTTAAGTGGATTTTCGGTCTTTCACAATACTCGCTACCGTTGTCGCTCTTCATACGTGGTCATCTCACAGCGCTACGGTGGAGCTGCTGCTCTGCTCGGTGTGTTCCATACAGACGCTAAAGGGTGATTTTTGGGTTGTATCCGACGCTGAGAGCCACCGACCAAGCGTCGGTATTGGGAGAGTTGGGAGTGAGAACGGGTTGATAGCATAGAGGTTCCTGCGCTGGTAGGGGATCAACTTTTAATGCACTTTCCACTTGGTGTACATAAGGGTGCCTCAGTGTAGGCGTTTCAAAGAGATTCCAACCAGTAACTTTCAAACAGGGCAAACTAACAGATCTATAGGGGAGCTAAGCAGCCTGGAGGTCGTCTGCTACCCGGCTGGAGCAGAGCGCATGAACGCAAAGAAGAAGATCACGGGTGGGCAGAGGCAAACTTCAACCACTGCAAAAAAAAAAAAAAAAAAAAAAAAAAAAAATAATTCATAAAAATAAATAAATAAGATTTCCAATTTAATCCCTGGATGCACTTTGAACCAGAGCCAGACAGCAGTGATTGAGTTAATTGACTCGAACCGAGGCTTCACTCAGTCGCCCCCCCCCGTTCCACAGAACTGGACAGCACGTCTGCAACGCAACTGACATGCTCTGAAAAGAGCAGACGCTGGATACGCACAAAGGAGCACTTTGATCGCTCAGTCGCTAAAGCGAATTGCACATTTGATCAATAGTTGTAAGGCCAGTCATCATCAGCAAGGAGACACAACAATCTCGCAACCTGCAATGAAAATATCCATTAGGTCGCTGAAAGAAAAAGCGGCTTTTGTTGAAGCTTTATAAGCCTGCAAAAATGAAAGAAAATATTCTTTCATCCTATTGTGCTCAGAAGTATAATGACATAATGCGTTTCTTTTTTAATCTTATTACTTTTTCATTATCACCATAAGTGGAAAACTGTCACTTTTGAAGAATGATTATTTTTAGAAAATTATTCATTTTAAGTATTCCAGTACTGTTTTTGTCACTAAATGAGTTACATTCATTTGCTCTGGTTTTCTAGCCACACAATAGATGAACATTAAAGTGAGTAAAATGCAGATGAAATATTGTCAGTGGCACATTTCAGCATTGATGAAACAATGAGGTATTGCACTTCATATGCTATATTGTCGGATTTCTTAGATTAGATTCAACTTTATTGTCATTGTGCAGAGTACAAGTACAAAGACAACCAAATGCAGTTTGCGTCTAACCAGAAGTGCAAAAAAAGCAGAAAAGTACAATGTGATAAACAACATATAGACAGGTGGTGCATAGACAGGACAATACATATATTGCAGTGTTATAAGAGCAGAATAAATATGGCTATGTAATATGAACAATGCTTGCGACCTATTATGAATCCCACGTGGTTTCTTGGCAGGACCCGCCCTGCGTAGCATTCAAGCGCTAGAATTGGCCAGGCATACATGCTTGCGCAAGGTATTGGAACCCAATTTTTCCAGGTCCAATCCCCTGACCAATGGTCCTGACGTTAACCACTCGAGGTCAAGGCCTAACCTCAACCAACCAATCGGGCTCATAATAACGCGTAATTACCTCCGCCAAGTAGGTTATGTTTTTTGATTCAGATAGCAAATTGAAAATGGAACTTAAGTAAATAAATTCCTGCAGAGCATTCTGTCAGAACTTGGATGGGAGATCTCCCTGTTGCCCTCTCCAAAAAAATTTGCTGCCCTGATCTTAAAAACAGATTCCAGACCTTTGATTGCATTTGCCGTTGCCTCAGTAGTAGCCCCACTCATGCTTCAAAAACGTCCCTTTGGAAATTATGCAAACCTGGCTAATTAGTGTTCTGGAATAACTTCCCCTCCACCGCTCGGGAATACCGGGGAAAAATCCAGATTCCAAAAAAAAATCATGTTCGCCGCAGCCGACAAGATAGAAGAGTAACAAGTCCTGAGAGGGTACCCCAAGTGCTGTAGCATAAAGAACTGTATCTGCTAACAGGCGCTGTAGCATTCACTTCCATCTTCTTCTTTTCCATTTACATTTTCTTCACCGATTCTTTTCAAGCCGCCCACCCTCATTTTTTTCAAGCTGAATGAAATAAGTGATTCTAACAAGCCGGTCTGCTTCCCAGTGAGCTGCTCATGGCAGAAAGGCATTGTAGCATGTGACAAAGCAGGAGAAGAAAGTGCTGTAGGTGTTAGTTTTTTTTCCCCTCAGCTCTGCCTACCTTGCCACTCCTCTGTTGAGCAGCTTAGTATTCAGAGGCGTGGGGATGTCGGATGTTTTGGGCTTCGGGCCGGGGCTGAGGCGGAGCAGGTAATTGATAGCCCGAGTGTCAAATTCTTTTCATAGGTTTGAGTGGAGAGGAAAGATCAGTGCAGGAGAAGGTGGATGAGGCGGAGAGGGAAGGCACTGGCCAGAGATATATCACCACGAGACACGCGGCTGAAGCCAACAATGGGGTGTTGATTAAAAAATATATTCTGGGCCGAGCTCTGCCGGGCGGCACTTTTTCAAGAGACAGTGCAGGTGGGCACGTTGTCCGAAGAGATAGGAAAAGACGTATTGCCTGGCTGCTCGGAGAGCGAAGGGTATTGTAAAAGATTGCTGCTGAACTGTCAACCGGCATAACAACAACAACAACAACGAGTGCTGTAGCTGCAAACTTTTAGCAGTTCGACGACCTCAGCTTGGTCATTTCAGGCCAAAGCTAGGGTCTTCAAAAAAGTGTTTTTAAAGTCAGCCGGGGGGGAGGTATCAGTGCTGTACGCACCCCTGTTGATTATATACCAGACAGATGTCAAGAGGGGCGTTTAATTTCACGCTTCCAGTGTGATGGTAGTAGTACTCATCATACGCAGAGACCCTTTAAGTACAGAGTAAGGAGTGATTGCACATCAACAGGCTGCCGTTGGCACTTACAGGCCACAAAAGGCTTCTGATTGCACTGCAGGGCCCATGGCAACAAACAAGACTGTATGCTGTGATTAGATGTCTACTTACAGCTCCGGCGCTAAGGCCTCCATATAACCACACACCACCCGTGGAGGTCTAGAGTTATTCATTTACTGGTACAATGATTGAATAAGGAATCATGTTTCAATAATGAATCCTATGTTGACAATATGTTGACAGCCCCCCTCCCTCTGGAACTCCATCACCACACACATCCGTGACTGTACTGATCTGGACCCATTCAAAACACTAATCAAAACACACCTCTTCAGATTAGATTTAGATTTCCACAGACAATTCATAATCATCAAATAATAGTTACAACAGGAAGTTATATCAATGTTCATTTTGCCAAAAGGAAATAGTAATCAGTATAATATTATTCTATGCAAACAGTTTAATAAATAAGAGAAAAAGTATGGATTGTAATTTTTCTAACAGCTTTTAATATGCTTGTTTTATGTGCTGGTTTTATTGCTTGTCTGTTATTAATGTGAGGTTGCCGTGTGCTGGTTTTACTGTAAAGTGTCTTTAAGTACCATGAAAAGCGCTACATTATTATTAATATTGTCATGTGTTTGTACTTTTGTGCAATTTAGCAGACTGAATAAAAAAATAAGTAGACATTACATTGAAAAGGAATTTAAAGCAACACTATGTAACTTTTCCCGCTTCGGTCCCCCTACAGGTTGAAAACGAAATTGTCCATTACATTACATTGTCCAGTTTATTCGAACTACAGACCCGAGGTGACCCGATGTGGCAAACTTGCACAATGTAATGTAATTGACAATTCCGTTTCAACCTGTAGGGGGACCGAAGCAGGAAAAGTTATACTGTTGCTTCAATTTTGAAACAGGAGTTCCGGATTGTAGCACGTTGATTGAATAGAGAGTATAAGGTCTGAGACACATTGTGTTTGTTCGGTACTCCAGCACAGTTGATTGAAACAGTTGCTATATGGAGGCTAGTGGTGACTCTCAGCTTTCATTTTAGGTTATTTATATCCACATCAGATGGTCAGGAAGTAGGAATTGTAGCCTGTTTTATACCCCCAGTATTGGGGTACAGAAAGTCATTAGAGAATTATTTCCTTAATGATTAACCCGTCACGTAGCTTTCCGAGGTCTTCAAATTTCTTATTTTTCCTAACCAACTGTCCAAAGATATTCAATTGACAATGATATAAATCAGAGAAAGGCAGCAGCCTCACACTGAAGACACTGCAAACAAATATTGCTTTGCATTTCTGTTGTCAAATACAATTGTAGATTCATTTTTTGTTGACTGACTACAGAAATCAGCCGACACTTGCAGCCTGCGCGGCGCAAGTGTCTTCGCTATTTTAAGACCGTCCAGCGCCCACGTCGTTTAAAATAGCAAATTAGCATGCGCCCATGGGCGTGCTGGTCTTACAGCGAGGTGTGTTCAGGTGAATTCTTGGTGTATTGCTATCTTGAGGCAGCGGGAAGTGATCAAAAACCTGGTCTAAAGTCAACACGCCATGCACTTCATGCCGTGCGCTTAGATCGTTAAAATAGGGCTCTAAATGCCTACAATTCCAAGACAACTCCAAATACAGAGGGCCCTTGGTGTTATGCTCTACCGGGCCCGAATTACACAACACATGTTCACTTGGACCTGATCTGATGCGATAGACTTTGAACTTTCCACTGGTTGTTTTGTCTGTATGTTTCCGATCACTGTGCTGCTGCATTGTTCTAAAATTAGGGGATGTGACCTAATAAAATGTCCTCAAAAAAAAAAATCAAGCTGTCCTAATACTTCTGGACTGCACCATGCATGTTATATTCCTGTTGGTTCAACTTGTGATCACTGTTACACCTACCGGACGCTTTGTTGACACATTTGTGATGTTTGAGACCACTTTTGAATTATTGTTATGAAGGCACCAGCAGTTTGGGAAAGGATTTGAGCACTTTGAGCTGTCCCATTTTACTTCCAAAATAGGGCTGCACGATAGGAGGAAAATATCTAACTGCGAATATTTTGATTGAAATTGCAATTGCAATATGATTCACCATATTGGAGGGAATGAAAAGTTTTTTTCTTTAGTCTGTAGGATAGGACTTGCCTTTAACAATTATTACATGCCCCCTGCCATTTGGATACTCCACTAGTCCATATTGCAATTTTGATAAACTGCGATTCATTATGCAGCCCTATTCCAAAAGCCTTGAGGTGTCTCTAAAAATAACAAAAAGAAAAGGTAGGCAAGGTATTGAGGGATAAAACGTTTTTGTGTGTGAACATCTCCGCAGCTCCACTCAGACATGGATAAAGGCGACGGCTCCATTAAGTACATCCTGACGGGCGAGGGCGCGGGCACCACCTTCACCATCGACGACAGCACGGGGGACATCCACGCCATTCAGAGGCTGGACCGGGAGGTGAAGGCCCAGTACGCTCTCCGTGCCCAGGCCCTCAACCGCCTGACGGACAGGCCTCTGGAGCCCGAGTCCGAGTTCATCGTCAAGATTCAGGACATCAACGACAACGAGCCAAGGTTTCTGGATGGGCCCTACCAGGCGTCTGTACCCGAAATGTCCAACATAGGTAATAGGGGTGGGGGCGTTATTATTTTGACATATGCAAGGTGATTTTTTTTGTGACGATTTAAAAAAACAATTCTTTTATCTAGAATCAATCTTTATTTTTTTAAGAATTACTTTTTGGGGCTTTTATTGCCTTTATTTGATAGGACAGATTTAGGCAGGAAAGTGGATGAGAGAGGGGGATGGCATGCAGCAAAGGGCCACGGGTTCGATTCGGACCTGTGGCAGCTCCGGCAAGGACTGAGCCTTTCTACATGGGGCATACAGTCTACCGGGTGAGCTACGAGGGTGCCCCAGAATCGAAATTTTCTATTATTTTTTTTAATGGTTCACCTAAATATTTTCCATTTATACGGTATACGCCAACAGCGACATCATATCTGTTTCCAGCAAAACAGACTGAAAGCAGAAAATGCTGAAAATACATGTAATGAAATGCTTTACAAATTAATTAAATTTGTGACTGACTGAATTGATGTGCATTCATTTTAGAAAACAATTTCTAGAACTGTCTCATGACATATTGTCCCTAGAAGTGTGTAATTCAACTTTAGTTTTTGTTAAAGAAAGAAAAGCGCAATACTCAATACTTCTAGCATTGTAATGAATGAAAATTGCAATACAAACCGTATCGGCACCCATGAATCATGAAAGAATCGAATCGGTACAAAAACATATATCGTCCCAGCCCTAATAGGTAAGGTGGAGATGGAAGTTAGACACATGGATGGAGACTGAAACTAAACTGTTGCGTGCATGTCTGCGGTGTTTGCCGTTAAGGGAGCAGCTGCAAAAGTACATAACAGCCCCGCAGAGTCATTGTTTGTTCTTACAGGCCCACCTCCATCTAGCTTCATTCACTACTCATGAACCCACGTTTTGTGGTTACTTTGAAGTAAATAAGCATAGTTAATTCCTGGAGCTGCTCCAGCCACAGATGGAAAAACTCCACCCAGAATTATTTCTTTTGATTGATATGTTGATATTGGCATCTCCTCCTCACCTTTGCTTCCGTATTCACTCAGGAACATCTGTGATCCAGCTGACCGCCACAGATGCCGATGACCCCACGTATGGCAACAGCGCTCGTGTGGTCTACAGCATCCTGGAGGGCCAGCCTTACTTCTCAGTGGACGCCAAGACTGGTACGACTTCACACACGCTGCCTTCTAAAGAAAAAAAAAAAAAACACTCCGTAACCACGGAAACTGGCGTTTTGATCCATTACATGTAGCGCCTGATGGATTTCAAATTTCAGCAGCCACTGTAACTATTTTATGAGCTCCACATGAATTTGTAATAAGTATGAATGATGTTAGATGACCTGATAAATTCGACAAAACTACCACCGACAAGTCAGGATTTACTAAACAATCTCCTGACAACTACTGCTAATTCCCCACCTCGTTTCTAACACTGTATCACGCCGTAAGCTCCAGAGACGGATGTTAGCAGCCCACACTCTAAGCCCCTGTGTATACCAACCGGCTCTGAATGTGGGAAGCTCAGCATGGCTCCCGTTGTTGCTACGAGACTGCCGAAAACTTGTCTGAAACACGTCACTTTTGTTGCAACTTGCGATAACTCAAATGCCTGGCACCAGACATAAAAAGAAGTGCTAAACTCAAAGTGTGACTTCTCTGATTGGGAATTAGGAGAGAGTGAGACGGGCAGGCTGTCGTAGACAACTGATCGAGTGGTTCAAGGAAGGCGTTCGCATATAACCTGATCCCCATGCGTTTCATATCAAAATGTTCACAACAAACTCAGCTTTCTGGATAGTGTCACCCAAAATTGTTCCAGGGCAACGTATAAAAAGAGATAATTCGCCCCTAAAGCGGAAATATTTCTCAAATCTGTTGTGAAAACATACCTAGACTAAATTTTTTTGGTGCTTCAAATGAGTTTACAAAAGTCTTGGGTTCACAAAAGTGGCGTAATATATGAATAAAATAGTAAATTTTGAACATGAGTGTTGTCAAACATCGCTTGGACTCGCTGATGTGTCTTTAGTCCTCAGAGGGTTAAACCCTTAAAAATACTATGACTATGATTTTGAATGTTTTAGTCCGTTGCTGCCATTTATTTAGCAAACAATGCTATGGTGATTCACATCATATTAACATATCATTCAGCTTATTTGCTTTCTTGTCAAGAGTTAGATAAGAAGATTAATACTACTCTCATTTCTCTATGCTAAGCCGGAACCAGCAGGCAATTAAGCCTAGCTTAGCATAAAGACAGGAAGTCAAGTCAACTTTATTGTTAATTCTGCAATATGTGCCAGACATAAAGCAATTGAAAATCCATTTCACATGTACAAGTATAATATATAAAAAAAAAAGAAATGTATACAAATGAGATAAAGAAAGATACGTTATATATACTATTAAAAAGATATGTACAATGCAGTAATAAATTCTAAAATCAAACAGTATGGAAAACTAAAGATATTGAAATGTGCAATATAAAAAGGAAGAGTTCCTGAATGTCTTTATTATAAAGTAGCTGGTGCTGATCCTGATTGGGAGGGGGGGTTTAGAGTTCTCGGGGGCGGAGGGGAGGGAGAGAGGGGAGGGTGTTGAGCTTCCTGACAGCCCGGGGAATGAAGCGGTTCGCCAGTATGGTGGAACAGGCTCGGATGCTCCGGTACCTTCTCCCAGATGGCAGAAAGGCTGTTTGAGGGGTGGCTGTTGTCACCCACAACGCTGGCTGCTTTGCGGGTGAGGCGGGTTTGGTAAAATGTCCAGGAGTGAGGGGAGTGGGACACCAATGGTCTAAGTATGGAGCTAGAGACAGGAAGTGATTAGCTTAGCTTAGCTCAAATACTGGAAGCAGGGGGAACAGAGCTTAATAGTTTACAAGGTGTATCTTGTTTGTTTAACCTGTTTTTTTAATCATGAAAAAAGCCAAGCTCAGAGTTTCCCCCTGCTTCCAGTCTTTGTGCTAAGCTATGCTAATCACTTCCTGTCTCTGGCTCCATACTTAACGCACATACATGCGAGTGGTGTCAATCTTCTCATCTAACTCTCAACAGGAAAGTGAAGTGTATTTCCTGAACTGAACTCTTTCTTATAATAATTATTAATTATTATTATTAATTATAGTATTAATATAAAATACTCAACCGGTCACATATGGGTGTAATATAATCACAAGCAAGTTGGCAGCGATGAAAATAAAGTATACAAAACTTGTAAATACGGAGCCAAAACTCCTCAAGTTGTAATATGTAACTACAGCACATTACAGCATTCATAACTCAAACTAGCACTTCAATAAATCCATTAGATTCCTAAAAGCAGAGAGGCAGTGGCCATTCTTTACCACAGCTGCCTCATTTCCTTGTTTGTCAGCACAGAAAATCTGTTGCCAAACCTCTCAGGCTCCGCTGCCCATCAGCAGCCGGCCGGCCAGACTGCTGCTGCTGCTGCTGCTGTAGGGCCATCCGTCAGTGGAACACAAGTAGCTCTACAGCTATCAATCAGCCTCCCTGACTGGGCTTTAAGCACCGCACAGAGGCTTTTATTGGTGCAAACACAATGTAAAACCTTTAACACATATAGCTCAAACCCACACAGGCACTCACTGTTCTTACTCCTCAGCACAAACCTTGGTGGGAGTCTGTTGCATCGGGGAAAACTGTCTATTATTACCAAACGCATCCATATATAGACTGTTGATAATAAGTGTACAGATGGGATCTGGACAACAGGGCAAAGTGAAATCACACAGCCTTGAAAGTTAAGCAGCAGGTTAATGCAGGTTACATGAGTGTTCAGTTTTCACTGAAACTGCCTGAATTTCACACATCAACTGTCCAAACCACGAATACCAACTTATTGTAGTCTTTTACAAGCTGTAGCCTTCAGTTTATTGTCACTGTCAGTTTCAGTCAAAGTTTGGATTTACTTATTTTGGATGCCAAGCATGTACCTTTGTCATGCACACATGCACAGGTTAAACCATGTTAACTTGATTACTGATATATAATCGAGGTTTTACCTGCAAAAATGCTGCTATTTTGACCCTGGAATATCACATATTATCCCGAAAAATTTTAAAAAGTGTCCTGGAGCAAGATAATTGCCCTAATAACCTAACTTGATGTGCAGCCCGTCTTGTAAAAAAGGACATTCCCATGCAACAAAACTGCATTCTCAATCACGTTTGTGGGAAACTTATTTTGTCCTGGTTACTTTTGTTGTAGACTATATCGACGATGTTTACTTTCCGCGATTGTTCAGGTGCCCCTGGAAATTGCGCCGGATGGCCCTCATTTCGACTGGATGTCTGCTATCTTCTTCTTTCTTTCCGTTGTAATTTTAAACTCCGTTGGATTTCTGAGGACTATGGTTAACTGCTCCTCAGAACTCTGCAGGGTAAATCCAGACAGCTAGACTATCTGTCCAATCGGAGTTTTCTGTTGCACAACTAAAACAACCTTTGAACGTACACCAAAACAAGTTCCTTCCCGAGGTGATTTTGCAGCCTCACCGTGGCTCCGTCCGGTGCTTAGTGCCGCCCAAGACGCTTGTGATTGGTTTAAAGAAATGCCAATAACCCAGAGCACGTTTTTCTCCCAACCCGGAAAGCTGTGTGGACTAGCCAGACCCTACCTAAACACCGAGACAGAGACATCAGACACCGCTGTTTGTGTGTTCGTTGTATGGGAACGACAGGGGTGGTATGTTGGGCAAAAAAAAAAGTAGCTTAAGGTGTGATAAAACACATGACATTCAGGAAATCTTAGAGATGCAAAACATAACAGTAGTTAATGCAGCTGACGTCCCATAACACTCATTCAAGAGTAAAACACAAGTATATTTTACCTCTTAAGTCTCCATTTATCACTTCTTGTGGGGGAAAAGAATCCCATTGCATTAGCGGTTTATCTATTGCAGCCTGTTAAGTTGGGTTTAAACCATATTGTCTGGTTCAGTTGTATGTGATTAAAATCATTACTAATGGAATAGAATGACACGTTTAATTATAAATCACTTGTGCAGCCTCTTTTCCGCTCCATTGAGAGCACTGACATTCCAGGACAGCATCGTGTGGACACATGACCCTAATCTGTGTCACCAGCTCTCTGGAGCTGAACTTTAATTCACCTCTTGGCCTTTCGTACCCCCCACCCCACCCCCCCTCTCTCTCTCTCTCCCTCTCTCCCTCCTCAGGCATGGTCCGTGTGTCCCTGGCAGACATGGACCGGGAGACCAGAGAAAACTACACTGTGGTCATCCAGGCAAAGGACATGGGCGGACAGCTGGGGGGGCTCGCTGGTACCACCACTGTCAACATCACGCTCGGCGACGTCAATGACAACCCGCCCATGTTTGACCAGAGTAAGAGACTGAGACAACGGTTCCTTACACCTCTCTCTCTCTCTCTCTCTCTCTCTCTCTCTCTCTCTCTCTCTCTCTCTCTCTCTCTCTCTCTCTCTCTCTCTCTCTCTCTCTCTCTCTCTCTCCTCGAACCCACATCACCCTTCTCTAATCCCTCCTGACACTCTTACAGCTGAAATTCTAACATTTTAGATACTTTCTCTCAACAGTGTAGCGGAGATGGTCCGATACCACTTTTTGCTTCCCGATACCAACTCCGATACCTGATCCGATTCCGATCCAATTCCAAAACCTGATCCGATATCTGTCCAATCCGAGTTTTCTGTTGCACGACTAAAACAACTTTTGAACGTACACCAAAACAAGTTCCTTCCCGAGGCTATTCTGCAGAGGGGCCGTTGTTGCGCCCAAGACGATTGGGATTGGTTTCAAGAAATGACAATAAACCAGAGCACGTTTTTTTCTCCCGTTCAGGAATGCTGTGTGGACTAGCCAGACCCTCCTCCGCGGTGCTGTGGAGGAAGGTCTGGCAATGCGAAACTAGTTTTGTATGACCTGGAAGTAAACTTATATTTACGCCGTTTTGTTTCGGGGCTGATGCTTGACTTGTCGTTTGACTTGTGGCGTGAACGCCAATATCCAAAATGAGAGTTTAACGTTCTGTAAGGATGAGAATCAGCCCCTGTGACCACACATCTCTACATCTATCAGCCTCATTTCTTTCCAGCATCCAAGCAGTTAGCCCCTCTGCCCTTCTCCCTCTGTCCACTGGCCACCAGTCACTGGCCATTTACCCCGTGGCTGCCTCCCACCCTCCCTCCCCCTCCCCTCCCAGCCACCAGTCGCCCCATGCTGTCTCTTTGATTATCCCCATTCCTGCTCCTGTCATTACCGTCTTCCTGAGGTCAGGGGTTGTCTTAGCTGTCTGTGGTCATCTCTTCCGAGCCCGAAGGGTGGCTTCGCTCCGAGACAAAGAAAACACCCGCCCACTTTCACTTCCATCACTGGTTCCTCCACCAATTAGCGCCATCACTTCGATGGAACTTTGATCGGTTGTGAAGAGCTTCAGGGATCCCCCTCTGTCATGCACAATGTGCAGGCATTTCACCGTGGACTGCGGGGAGCGCCACAAATTGGGCAGCTGTCACCTCTTCTTTGAGGTTGAACGGTAGATGAAATTGAATACGACCCACGAGACCGTATATAACCCAATTGTGAGGCGTTTATGGAGCCATGTATTCTAAGCCTTCTCTGATTTTGAGAGGAGAGAGCGGCCATAAAGGTGATGGAAGATGTTTGGCTCCCTCTAGTGGATATGTAAAAAAAAAAGAAAAAAAGAAAAAAAAGAAATGATCACCCTGTTCATTGATTTCCTCAGGGCTGTATCAGATGAGCATCCCAGAGTCGGCTCCGGTGGGTTCAGTGGTGGGTCGTATCTGGGCGAAAGACAGGGACATCGGGGTCAACGCTGAGATGAAGTACAGCATCATCGATGGAGATGGGAGGGACACCTTTGAAATCAGCACCGACCCCACCAACCTTTTCGGCATCATCACAGTGAAAAGGGTACACAGAATATAGAAATCTAAAATAGCAAATAATTGCCGGTGCAACACCGATGTCTTCTTACTTGATGGTTTTATTTCTTAAGGTGCGTAACAGTGACTAACGTTTCGATGTAAGGTTACATCTCTGATGAAGATGTAACCTTACATCGAAACGTTAGTCACTGTTATGCATCTTAAGAAATAAAACCAAGTAAGAAGACGTCTGTGTTGCACCGGTTGTTTGCTATTTTATACTGTTGTGTCCTGCCTTGGTTGCACCGGATTGTTGTGGTCTGCAGAAGTGCAGAGAACTCTCCTTTTTACCTGAATATAGAAATCTATTTCCCGCTGTGTAACAAGTCATAGGAAGTTGATATAACTATCTCCATTATTCCTTTTATCATAAATCAGAAAACAAGTCTTATTTTACCAAAATGCTTTCACAGATTCTATATTATGTGTTCATGCATTTATTTTACTTTGAGGCTGCAAATATGTATGTTTGACTAATAAAACTCATGATTTATGATAGATTTCATTAAAGAAGGAGTAACAGCCTGGGTTTGTAAAGCTAAAAGGCTACTTGGTCATACAGCAATAAAGTTACTAAACTCCCTTAAAAAAAAGCTGGCAATTTAATTTTGGGACAAACATTGCATAACTTTTAAAGTGTTGTCTACAACTAATTCTCAATTCTTAGTGTCTTTTGGTAAATTTGGCAATAGAAATCGATACTTTAAAGTTTCTCTTCCTTTGGCAAAAAACACCAGTCTTCCCTTCCATAACGTCCATCATCAGTGGGTGGCAGTAGCTCAGTCTGAGTTGGGTTGGGACCAACTCCCCATCGGACCAAAGTATGGTGGTGGACTGGTAGCTGGAGAGGTGCCAGTTCACCTTCTGGGCACTGCCTTGAGCAAGGCACTGAACCCCCCAATTGCTCGGAGCGCCTTTCCATGGGCAGCTCTCTCACTCTGACATCTCTCCATTAGTGTATGTATAGGTTCTAATGTTGTTCTGAGCATGTGTGTGTAATTCAGACCTGTGTGTAATAACAAGTGAAAACCCAGAGCGCAGACGGAAACAATGTTTCTTTAACCCTCTAAAAAGGCACATGTGTCAAACTCAAGGCCCGCGGCCCAAATCCGGCCCCTCGTAGATTTTGATCCGGCCCGCATATCAATTTGGCTTCACAAAACATTTCAACCCAGCTACTTTTTTTTTCCCGCTTTTTCAAAGTTTTTGTCACTTTTTTCGAGTTTTTTGTACCTTTATCGGACGATTTTGGCGCAGTTTTTGCTACGTTTTCCGTTGTTTTTTTTGGGTGCTTTTTCTATGATGGCTACCAAACTTCTTTGCTGACTTTATTTTTTCTTTATTTTGACTGTCAACTGTAAGTGAGAAGATTATATGAGACATGCAATCATAAGGTCAAAGACTTTTTTGATTAAATAAAAGCATACATGTCTGGCCCTGGCGGCGATTCTCATTTCCAATGTGGCCCTTAGTGAATTTGAGTTTGACACCCCTGCTCTAAGGGCATTTTCACACATCTTCTTAAAGTCACCTTTTTAGGTTATTTGCATATAACTGATCTCCACATGTTCCATATCACAATGTTCAGAACAAAAACTCAGCTTTCATTATAGAGATGCCCACATTTTTTTCTAGAGCACTGTAAAGACATAATTTGGCGCTAAAGCTGAAAAGTTGACGTTGGCTTATTTCAAATTTCCTCAAATCTCTTGAAAACAAACCTTAACTTAAAGTGTTGACTAAATTGTTTCGGTGCTCGAAATGAGTTTACCAAAGTCTTTGGGTTCACAAAATAGTGTTAAATATAGGATTGAAAGAGCAAATACCCACAAAAAACAAATCACACTTAATGACAGAAGCGTTAGGTCATAAACGTTTACGTGACAGTGTCGCGTCAGTCTTATGTAGATACCTTCAAGTAAAGTGTAACCAAATTCGGTCAACCTGAGTTTGAAACTGCTACACTTGACTTGAAGGGATCTACATTAGAGTGACATGACACTGTCATGAACGTATCATAAACATTATAAACAAGTCATAAACGTTTAGGGTTCATGTGTTCATGACAGTGTCATGTGACTCTTATGTAGATACCTTCAAGTAAAATGTTACCAAAAGTTTTAGTAACCATGAAAAGGTTTCCTCTGTATAATGCTTATCTGCGTCTCCCCCTCCCCCCTCCAGCCACTGAACTTTGAGAGCAAGCCCAGTTATACTCTGAAGGTGGAGGGCGCCAACACCAAACTGGACCCGGCCTTCCGCCACCGCGGGCCCTTCCAGGACGTCACCATTGTGCACGTGAGCGTGGAGGACGTGGACGAGCCCCCGCTGTTTGACTCGACGGCGTATTTCATCGAGCTGTCAGAGGACGCCGAGATCGGGACGGTGGTGAAGACGGTGTCGGCGAGGGACCCGGACGCTGCCAACAACACTGTGAGGTGAGGAAGAGGAGGAAACAACACCGTCCCAGCTGCTAATTTAAATTTATTTGTATAGCTTTCCTCCTTTTTCAACCTACTGTCCCGTTCCTTACCCTAGGCCTATAGCCAATAGATTTAAAACTAAATTTCCCATTTGGCTTCACTAAAAAACATATTTGCAAATTGTGAGAGTCTACACTTTAAAAGTCCAAAAAAGTCCTTTACCCAGTTACTATATCAGAAATTTGGTAATTTCCCTAAAACATCTATGGTTCCATACAACGCTCTTCGCAAGTAAAAGGAAGGATCATCACTACTTTCATTGAGTTTTATTCAATGTCATAGCGTTTAAAATAAACACTGTTATCCATCAACAAAGTTCCTCTGATGTTAATTAGTCAAAATAATTCACAATTTTAGCTTCTTAACTCAAAAGTTAGACTAGTGGTAATAAGTTGGTGTTAGTGGCCCAAAAAAAGTGTTCAGTATTATTTGTATTTAGGCTTTACAGGAAAATGTAATTTATTTCCAAACTGGTGTTTTTGCACATTAAGCCCCAAAAATCTCATATTCTTTACATCACTATAGATCATTATTCTATTTCTTTTGATATGGCATAAAAACTGATAATGGAAACCTCCCTTATCTAGGTAAACTATCACAATAAATAGTCTATGTTAAGTTAGTTTCTAAATGCTAAATGCAGTTTAAAAAAAAAACAAGAAAAAAAAACATTTCAAGCGTCTTTTACTGACTCATGGTGGGTTCAAGTTGCAGCTGTGAGGCTCTGAAATCTCAAACATAAGTGTTGGCTGCCCGAAAATGTTTCATTCATGAGCACAGTATATCTAAGTTGTCAAGACAAGGAAATATGGACCTCATGAAAACAATCATATTGATCTGGAAACTGCCAATAACAAAACAATGTGGCTGCTGTCTAGCTGTATTTAAATTAAAGTTAATGCGAGTCCATTTCAGAATATGCATCATCAATATCGTACTAAAATGAGAGCCGATAACAAATCACACGAAAGCCAGGTGGATTGGAGAGTGTTACGTAACAAACTTCATGTCCTGAGTGTTTCCCTGCAGTTCTCCCAATGCATGCTGGGACAGGTTGTAATGCAAGTAAAGCATACGTTAATCAGAACACTACAATTGGTTGAATTCAAGATCCCCATTGACATCAGGACAGCTGAAAGGCTACACATCTTCCACCACAGAATAAAATTACCTCTTCCCCCTGCACCATTAAAGAGGATATATTATAATAATTTAATAATAACAATTTGCACTTACATGTGGCACTTTGTAGTTTGGCTTATTTGAAGCTAATGTACTTCTATGTGATTCTTGCTGTTCGGAGTTTGAACCATCGTGGATGAAAGCACTTATTGCAAGTTGCATAAAAGTGTCTGCTAAATTAAACGATATGCAATGTAAGGTTTATTGATGCAACGCAATTAAATGAGTTGGCTGACTGGGTTTTCCTGGCTCGGTAGCTGTAATGTAACCTGATCACCGGCAGAGGGCGGCATCCCAACATGACTTAACTGCAGACATGACTGAGAAACCGTGTGTGTGTGTGTGTGTGTGTGTGTGTGTGTGTGTGTGTGTGTGTGTGTGTGTGTGTGTGTGCTGACAGGTAAAGTGTCGCCTTAACTGTAATTTGCACATCTAAAAGTGAAGCTCCTCAGTTTGGACAGCTGATACTGAGGTCATCATCATAATAACAATCATAATGTTGATAAGTTTAAACATCCGGCAACTGGTCACCAACGCGCACAGAGACAATGAGCTGGGGACTTTTACTTCTCTCAGTTATTGGAGAGATTGTTTTGTGCTCTAATGGAACAGATGTTGCGTGGTGGGTTGACTGTCCAGACTGCACCTCTCATAAACTAATTAGACATAATGCCTTTGATTAGGCTATTAATCATCGGAAGGAATCAACGACTGTGGCAGTAAACGAGTGTTTCACATGGCACAGGCTGTACCGCGTCGCAGCTGTCCCAGCACGGGAAATGTGTGTGTGTGTGTGTGTGTGTGTGTGTGTGTGTGTGTGTGTGTGTGTGTGTCATAACTGTAATTTGCACATCTAAAAGTGAAGCATTTTCATTGTCGATAACTATTATTTTCTTGATTAATCAATTAGTTGTTTGGTCTATAAAATGTAAGAAAATGGTAAAACATGTTTGTGTTTCCCAAAAAGCCCAAGATGGCGTCCGCAAATGTCTTGTTTTGTCCACAACTCAAAAGATACAGTTTACTGTCACAGGAGGGATGAAACTAGAACATATACACATTTAATGAGCTGGAATCAGAGAATTTTGACTCAAAATCAATTAAATGACTCTTAAGACAACTCATCGATTAAATCAATTAATCGTTGCAGCTCTATCGGGAACCGCTGCTCTTAAACTCTTTGATGCTCGAGGAGCTCCGCTGATGACAATTAACCGACAATTCTCTCATTCCTGGAGAGAGAGTGGGAATCAGAGCAGTCAGCCACTGGTGCAGTTAAATCCCCAGAGCTGGCACTGTATTCTGGCGGTGAAAAGCGATTTTTATTTTTTTATTTTTTAAATTCTGGTTTGGAGCATGAGAAGAGTTACAGCACAGGTAGCAGATAGCTGAGGAAATCAGATGAGGATGACAGTGAAGGGCTGAGATACAGCAGCATGAGAGGACATCTTTCTGTCCTTTACAAACAGCAGCATGACTGGGAGATATAAAACGAACCCACACAAGCACGTCTCACACACACACACTCACACACACACACACACAAGCACGTCACACACACACAAGCACGTCACACACACACACACACACACACACACACACACACACACACACACACACACACACACACACACACACACAAGCACGTCACACACACACACAGCTGTGGAGGAGTGATATTAATAGAGATCCTTCAGGGAGATCCTTGCCAGCCGTGAATATGCCAGTCATGACTGATCCCTGTCGGCACACAGTCCGACACACACGCACACACACAGCAAACAACCCTGCAGACAGTCTCTCTCTCTCTCTCACTCACACTCACAGTATTGTATTGAACAATTTATGGTACATTTTGTTATTTAAAAAAGGCAGTTCACTTTCCCTTTAAGTCCCTAAAATGATGCCTTAATTTAAAGATTTTTTATTTATTTTTTTAATTGCTCAGCTGGTTAAGCGTGCACCTCATGTGTAAAGGCTCAGTCATTATTTATATATATATATATATATATATATATATATATATATATATATATATATATAATGAATGGATTTCAAAATATTCAAGCCTTGCAAGCACAAAAGACTAAAATGTCAATCAGTTAAAAATTTAAAAAAAGGGAATGATATAATATAATGCGATAGAACTATTGAATAAAGAACATTTAGGCTACAAAATACAGTTTATTAACATGTCAACATGTAGGCCTACACATAGCACCGCAGAGCCCTGATGTCCACACCAAGAAATTAATTCCATGTCTATAGATGGCATTTTGCAGCCTGTGCATACAACTGATCATCAAATACACATGACCAAACTTCCTTACAAGAATTAACCAGAAATAAATTAGATGAAAATAGCCGACAACAAACAATTGGACACCACGGCGGGTGCAACAAGCATTATTATGCTGAGCTAAATAACCTGTCCCTTCTTATAGAATCAACAGCAGAATAAAACTTCACCAACAAGCAACAACACAGAGATGAAGAAACAGTTCGAACTCCACAGCAGCTGCAGCCACAAACACACATGCTGCATTACAGGCAAAAGAGAGCAGCACGCTCTTTACCAAGCATCACAGGGAGTGTGTTGTTGTACTCACGTGTCTGCACCTCAGTCTGCTCCAGGGTCAGCTTCTCTGCTCTGCATTCCCAATGCAAAAGTCCACTCAGACTCTCCTCTGGTACCAGTATAACCAGTCCACTCAGCCTCTCACTGGTCCCAGTATAACCAGTCCACTCAGAGTCTCTGGTCCCAGTATAACCAGTCCACTCAGCCTCTCCTCTGGTCCCAGTATAACCAGTCCACTATTTTGGCACTCAATTATTGTTCTTGTTGATTAATCAAGCAAAAATGGCAAATATCAGCTACTTCCAGCTTCTCTAATGTCAACATTTGCTGATTCTCTCCGTTTTATACACTCCTTGGCCACTTTGTTCAGTACACTTTTCTAATCCTGGTTAGGTATTAGACTCCCCTCTGGTCCCAGTATAACCAGTCCACTCAGCCTCTCTGGTGCCAGTATAACAAGTCCACTCAGCCTCTCTGCAGTCACAGCAGGGATATTTTGTCACAAACAGCAGGAAATCCTCAATGAAAGTAATCACCTGGAAGATCCACCATGAGCATTTTAGTATTCAGCATGTTAGGCACACCCAGCATGCACCTGCTGTTGGCATCATCGCAACGGACGGATTAAAGATTGTAGAAAGCAAAGGCACAAGGCACGAAAAACTTTGACAAGCAAAGGAGCGTTTGGAAAATGGTGACTGCAAAATGGCTGACTGCAGGCCTGATGAGGGGAAGTGGGAACAGGTGTGTAGGTGGGAGGGGACCGGCAGGAGAATCTAAGGGCATCTGGTGGACAGTTTGAGGATGGCAGGTGTGGGGAGAGAGGAGAGTACATGGTCCTGGGAGAAGTCAGCAGGGGCTAGAGACATGAGGGGCCCTATAAACAAAAAACTGGTCTAACCTGGTCATTAGCATAGCATTTTATTGTTAGTTTAACAGTTAATTAACAGTTTAATTAGTAAAATGTGCCTAGGCTTATGCACAGTGCATCCACACTATGCTTAACACACACACACACAAAGAAGCACAGCAGCACATAAACATGCAAATTATTACATATAAAAATATTACGGTGCAAATCCGCCATCATAATGCGCCAAGGTACAAACGCGCCTGGTTTTTAAAGGGAATGGGAGATGACACTCTGATTGGTTGAATTAATGAAGACACTAAGTAAAACCCCTTTGAACAATGTGCCCAGCAGAAGTGGATTTGGACACGCCCTAAACGCACCCGAGCGATGCGCTTCACGCCGTGCGCTTAGATCGTTAAAATAGGGCCCGAGGTGCTTCTCGTGTCGCTCAAATTGCCTTGTCGACTCCTCCACTTGCGTCCCACGTGGTCCCTCCCACGGTGGAGGCACGGGAGAGACACGAGGAAATCATGCAAGGAGAGAGGCAACGAGCAAATGTGTTTTTAGAGGGATGAGACGTTCTTTTCCTCTGAAGCGCTACGTGAACGTGTCAGTTGTTTGGGCGGTGTCAGCAACTCCTTCAGCTGCACGGCTATAGCTCCTTGATGAGCCCTCCTTGATGCTCGCTCCTCGGGGCAGAAATAAGAGCTTTGAGACGGCCTTCACCGAGGAAGGACACAACAACTTCCGGTTCATCCGAGGACCGAGGAGTCGAGAAGATATCAAATAAGCGACATGAAAAGCACCCAGGGACAGAGAGCCAGGCCAAACAACCAACCAACTAGTGTGTCCTCTGCCAGAGAATGACTTGATTAGCTGAGCTCTCGGTCAAAATTTTAGTTGGCAATGTTTTTTTTTTTTCACCACTATAATAAATGTTTAGAAGACGAAGGATGCTGCTCTGCAGACAACATCTTCACGTCAGCACGGTCAGTCTGTGCGATGGACCTACGTCCGACTGCACTATAATTGTGTGTATTTTTACGTGGGTGCCTTCATGTCCAAATCCAATTTCTTTTGGGACTAATAAAGTAATCTTGAATCTTGAAATTCCCACTGCATCAAGTCTCAGATGACAAATGGTATTTCTGTTTTGCTAATTCTGTCTAAATTCACGAAAGAAATATGCCATTTTTTTTCTTTCCATTTTTGGCATTTCTTTCTTTGGTCAATGACTTAATACAATAAATAGATTTTTAAAGATGATTATTATTCTCTGATCAGTTAAAGGTGCAGTAGGTGAGACTTCTAAAACTAACTTTCTGTCATATTTGCTGAAACTGACCCTATGTTCCAGTAGAACTACATGAAGCAGGTCATTTAAAAAAAAAAATCCAGCTCCTCTGGCTCCACCTACAGCCTGTAGTGCGATTTGCAAAAATCCACCGCACCGTGTTCAGATGCACCAATCAAGGCCGGGGGGTGTCTAACTGCGTGTCAATCATTGCTCATGCATTCATTCTCCCTTGTGGGGGTAGGGGCTTAGGAGACCGTTTTGGGCTTTAGCGGGAAAGTGGGGAGGGACTGAGAAGTTGTCGATGTTCAAATTCTTTGGCTAAGTCCTGGAGCTTCCCAATCCTACCTATGGTACCTTTAATGGACTAATCATAGACCTCTTCCAGGTGAGAGAAGAGCGAAGCTGCTACAGGTGTACACTGTCCATGTGTGAACACGCAGGAACACCCCATTTTGGAAAAGGGCCTGCTGTGGCAGGAGATGATCCAAGGCGGCCTGCTACAGGTCTGTGTGTGCCTGGCTTACATCAGTTTGGCAGAGAGGAGGCACACACTCTGATTAAGTCTTATCTGGAGCCTATTCTTCTTCCTGCGCCTTCAGAAGCCGCCAGCCTGACGCCTTATCACACAGATGCACACAGGCTGGATTGTGCGTGCGCTTGCTTCCCCCTCAGATAGGATTACAAGCTCCCCAAAAACACACACACTTTATTCAACACTGATACTTCACGTGGCGCGTGTCATTTTGTGTCACCAGGTATTCCATAGAGAGGTCCAGCGACCCCGACAAGTTCTTCTACATCGAAATCACTTCCGGGTCGCTGATAACGGTGCGTTCGCTGGACCGAGAGGAGATCGGCTGGCACAATATCACCGTCCTCGCCATGGAGATGAGTACGTAATACACACACACACACACACACACACACACAAACACAAACAAATACAAATGTTTTCTTAAAAGCATAGATTTAAAGGAAGAAGGATTTAAAGTAGAACTGGAATTTGAGCTCTACTCATTTTTTGTGTACAAACATAATGTAAAATAAAATACTACTGCAGCTAATGCACATATTTACATATTATACATTTGAAAAAAATACGTTTTTTGGACATATTTGTTCATCATCGCACTGAAAATCTTGTAAAGGTGTTTTTTTCCACAAGATTGCATAGTGTTGGTTATGCAATATGCACCCTTTAAATCAGATTAAAGACAACATTTTGGAGGGCCCTGTTGTGTTGTTGAGTTTGAATTCCGCTCAGAAAGTAGAAGCTGGCTTTCGGATGTTAACACAGATTCCCTGAACTTTTCATTAAACTTAGTCTGGCTTGACAGATTTACAATGCTGGGATAAAACATGACATCCGGTGCATGAGATGTCCCTCCCCTTCAGCTAGACCGCCAACCCTGGACGGTTGTGATTGGTTTAAAGAAATACAAACAAGACCAAGACTGTTTTGCCCCATATACTGTAACAGAATAAATAAGCGGTGTAGAAAGACCATGCATGTGGTAGATCTGGCAATGTGAGACTAGATTGAACTAAACTTAAATTACTTGTTATTGGTGATTAGTCCTAGCCTACGTACTTCCGCTCAATTTTCATTTTCCTTCAGTACTACTTCTGGGTTTGCGTTATATTTTTGGGGTTTTCTCCAGACAAATCTTGACCGGTCCAATCAGCGAACAGAGGGAGTGGCTGAGAACGATGACGTTGAGGTTGTGCGCTAGTTTGAGTTGTAGCTCCGTAATGGGGGCGGAGAAAGATGCGAGCGAAGCCATTTGGTCCATTGTGGCAACGCTGCCGAATATCCCAAAGTTAAAGCCCAAGAAAGTCATCGTCGTGGCCCTCCTCCCCACGGGGTTCGGGAAAAGTTAGATTTTCCAGCTCGCTCCGTTAGTGGTAAAGGAGTTGGCTAAGGCGAACGCTAGTGATGCTAAGCTGACATAACGACCAAACGTTAGCGATTGGTTCTGGCAGATCCAGAGTGGCTCTGGGCAGATCCAATAGTTTTAAACTTCAACAGAGTACCCGCCTTCAAGGAAGTTAACACTTGTCACTGGAGAGCGGCCAGAGTCTCTGTACTAATGAAATGTACCAGAGTCTGGTAGGACCAGGCTAGTGGACCAGAGTCTGGTAGGACCAGGCTAATGTACCAGAGTCTGGTAGGACCAGGCTAGTGGTGCAGAGTCTGGTAGGACCAGGCTAATGTACCAGAGTCTGGTAGGACCAGGCTAATGGACCAGAGTCTGGTAGGACCAGGCTAGTGGTGCAGAGTCTGGTAGGACCAGGCTAATGTACCAGAGTCTGGTAGGACCAGGCTAGTGGACCAGAGTCTGGTAGGACCAGGCTAGTGGACCAGAGTCTGGTAGGTACAGGCTAGTGGACCAGAGTCTGGTAGGACCAGGCTAATGGACCAGAGTCTGGTAGGACCAGGCTAGTGGACCAGAGTCTGGTAGGAACAGGCTAATGGACCAGAGTCTGATAGGACCAGGCTAGTGGACCAGAGTCTGGTAGGACCAGGCTAATGTACCAGAGTCTGGTACACTAACTTGGCTAGATTAGTCCAAGGATTGAATTTGACACTGAATTTTAGTTTGGCTTGAAGGACTAAAGTTACAGAAAGAAGCAACTTGAGAAGGAGATTCATGGGTAGAAAAAAAAAGCCCAGAATAAACAGATGTGTGCATATACTCGCACAAACAGAGAACCAGTGAACCCGTGCAGAGTTATGTCACGCGGAGCGGGAGATGCCCTGCAGATGTGAAAGTCACGACATAGTCATCATTTTACAATAAAAGTCATTATTTTATAATATTTCAAAAGCATGCTGCATTTGCCAAAGAAAAGAAAATACATTATCTTGTTATTATGATTTACTATCTCATAATTACGAGAACAAATCTCATTATGAGGAAGCTATCTAGATAGATATTTGTTATACTGAATAATACTAAAGTTTTGATTTTATGTTTGAAAAAAAGTCAGGAAATTATAAAAGAACAAAGGCATTATAAAAGACATTACATCATGATGCAAATGTTTAATTTCTTGCAGTATTCTGAGGATTTAGTCTTACATTAAATAATACCAGTAAAAGCTCTCTTCTCTCATCCTTTTCACATTCTTGGTGGAAGCTCATTCAGGACAAAACTCTTATTTGTTAAAGCAATTCAATCAATATTCCCATTTTAATTGAACTGTGTCGCACTTTAACTCAAACAGCTGGTTTCCCTTTACTCCGGTAAAACGTCAGCATATTTACAGCACATGTAACACACACACACATACATACACACATACACACATACAGCATAAACACCCACGCTGCGACCTGCAGCGAACAAAGTCACGCCACTGATTGATCGATCATGTGATGAAACCTGAGAAAGTACTTACTGCCCTCTAATTGCCTTTCTACTGCCTATTACACAGCTGGTTAAGATATGCAAATTCGGATTGGTAATGGGGAACGATACAATTGTAATGTAAACGTGAGGAGGCCTAATGCGCCGCAGGCCTGCTGTAAATGAGCGCAAGATTAAGGGAAGCACAAACTGAACTCAGCAGGATCCTCAAAGAGTCATTTATCTGAGTCCATCAATGCAGCACGCAGCTTCTGACCAGCGTGTGCATCTTCTGTGTGTGTGTGTGTGTGTGTATCTGCAGATAACCCCACTCAGATCTCAAGCGTGTCGGTGGCTGTGAGGGTCCTCGATGTCAACGACAACCCCCCCTCGCTGACGCACTACTTGGAGGGTTATGTGTGCGAAAACGCCAAAGCAGGACAGGTACGAAACATCCGAAAATGACAACATGAAACATCACAGCATGAAGAACAATACAGCTGATAAGTGGTGGAAGTAAACAAAGTATATTTACTCCAAAATAGAACGTTTGAGGTACATTTTATTCTTCAACTCCACCAAAACTGCCAAGGAAAACACATAACTTTAACTCCACTACATGTTATGTGACTGCTAAAGCTACTAGCTACTTTGGGGATAAAGATTTTACCCACAAATCAATTACTATTTTTAAAGGATATTATGCATTAGGCTCCCAACAGTGTATAAAGCAATTTAAATTAGCTCCACACAAACCCTGCTGTCTAAACTGAGTGATTTTGCGTGGAAAAAAGATAACTCTTAAAATAATTTCAGTTTCTCTACATGTATTTCTCTTCGTTACATTTTTTATGAATTTTTTTGCCCACTAACATTTAAAATGTAGTTCTGATTTCGTTTGTGGATGTTCTTCGGTTGGGGTTTTTAAATCTGCCATTACAGGTTTTTACTTAAATGTAATTAGTTTTTATGTTCTGTAAAAAAACAACAACAAAAAAATGGTAATAATCCATTCTGAAAAGACTTGTGATACTTATGTACATTTTGCTAATACTTTCATGTAGACTAGAAACAATATGTTTATTGGACTAAGAAGATGGATGTTAATATTTTGTTTCCTAATTATATATTGCATGCATGAACACTAGGGCTGGATATCGTTCAAAAATATTCGATACCGGTACAGATAGCAATACCGTGACTTTGATACTGGTTCCTAAATGATTTTTTTTTTCTATACCAATTTAATAAAACAAAAAGAAATTACAACATTACACATTACGGCACACATTTATTTATTTTTCAGCTCCTACTACAACGTCTCTATGACGTTTAACGTTAGACAGCCAATCACAAACAGTATTAGGTCTTGGTGGAAGCATGCTGCATGCTGATTGGCTCACTGACGCTGATGAGATTGACTCCTTAGGTGTTGTAATTGAGTATTGAATGAAGAGGCATTTTTCGATACTCGATACTTTAGAGGCAATTCGGTCGATGCCTAAAAAGTACTGAATTCAGTACCCAGCCCTAATGATCACAGCCAAACATGAGTCCTCCACTGGGATCTAACTGTGTGTCTGTGTGATGAAATCCAGCTGATCCAGACGGTGACGGCGGTGGATCCGGATGAGCCGCTGGGTGGACAACACTTCTACTACAGCTTGGCTCCGGAGGCCGCCAACAACCCCAACTTCACCCTGAGAGACAACCAAGGTATTATTTGTTCTGTATAATGTTTAATAAATATCAAACGTGTTGTCCAGCTGCTCTGTAAGGATCAGGATGGTTGTGTTTGACTGGCCTGGACAGCAGTGCATACCCATTTAGGTGAAAGGGAGTTTATATCATAGACAGTAACATAGAATGGACCAACAGAGCCCGTTGCTCTGGACGGAGACCAGTGAAGGATATTAGAAGCACTTTTCCGGTGAGCGCTGAACCTTACTGCGCAGCCTCCAACTGAGAGAGACAACATAAATGTGACGTGAGCAACGTGTCTGAAAGTTGTAAGTCTTCTGGTAGCTGTGCCAAGAGAAATCTCAATCATTCCCAATCTTACAGAGATGGAGAGCGTAGGTATATGTAAGGAGATAGCATAGACACAGGCTAATTATTGCTAACTAAAAACTTAAACAGCTAATGTAAGTCAAAACTGCCTGCGAGCTTCTCCTATGCGACAGTAAGTCGTTAGCCTATTTTTACAAAAACGTCTGCTACGGATCCATAACGTGGAAATTAGAAATAAACAATGGACAAATAGAGTCTTTAAACGCTTCAGATGTAAAGTTATTCGCTGTCAAAGTGACATCAAAATGAATGGCAGGCAATGGAATGCTAACGGCGGGTGAGAGCTTGTTAGCATCAAAATGCCGCCACAGGAGCTACGCGTTGTGGAGAGAGGCTTACCCCCTTGGTTTTTATCCACGACGTTCAACTTCCGGGTTGGCTCCAGTGCCGCAGGAAATTCCAATGCGTGTCTTTTCGCCGATGTACGTTTCCTTCCGCTTTCTTAGTGTAGGAATTTTAAACCACAAGTTTCAGCTTTAGTGCCAAATGATCTCTTTACAAAGTGCTCTAGAAAAAAAACATGGGGGCGTCACCATAGGGAAAGCTGAGTTTGTTCTGAACATCTTGATATGAAACACATGGGGATCAGTTATATGCAAATACCTTTTTTCACCAATTTATGAAGATATGTGAAAATGCCCTTAGACCTCAGAGGGTTAAACATAGAAACCGGGGTTATGTAAAAAAAACAAATTGACAATTGTACACTTTTGTAATAATTGTAACAGGCCTATACACACATGCCCTGAACCGTGTTATCTGTGAAAGTCAGCGGAGCTCACAAACACTCCAGGAACTCAGCCCTTCCCTGACCTCTTTGTCTCTTCCCAGACAACACAGCGTGGATCCTGACGCGGCGAGGAGGCTGGGCGCAGCAGGACCAGACCGTCTTCTACTTGCCCATCTTCGTGTCCGACGGCGAGCAGCCGGTGCAGACCAGCACCAGCACGCTGACCATCCGCGTGTGCAGCTGCGACCACGAGGGCAACGTCATGTCGTGCAACGCCGAGGCGTACAGCCTGCCCGCCAGCCTCAGCAGAAGGGCGCTCATCGCCATCCTGGCCTGCATCTTCGTCCTGCTGGGTGAGTTATGAGCAGTGTTCTGATCCTTTTTACTCTAACCCTTGTGTTGTCTTCTCATTGACCATGCAACATTTTGGTTTTTCTGGTTCAAAATAAGAACTTTTGTCGCTATTCCCAATGTTTTTCTCACTTCTCTCCAATTTTTTTTGTCACTTTTTCCAATGCTTTCGTCGATTTTTTATTTTATTTTTTTAACGTTCTTCAATAGTTTTTTTTAAAATGCTTTCAAATTGAATACAAAACACCCAAATTCAATGAAAGTAGTGAACTGATCATTTATTTTACTTGTGAAGACCGTTGTAGGGAACCAGCCACGTTACTTTTTTTTTTTTTTTGACAATTTGGTTGAAAGAAACCCCAATTTCTGATATAGAAAAAATATTTTGTGAAAGCACCAAATGTCAACCCTTCGATATTGCTGCAACATCGATATTGAGGTATTTCAGCCCTACTTTCAGGAGACACGCTTTTTGACATACTGCGTGTGACTGCCATGAAGCAAATGACAAGGAAACAGACAAATCCCCAAAATTAAATTCATGGCTGTCAACAATAGAGCAAACTTTAGACATGGAAAAAGGAACCTTTACAATCAGAGATCACACACACAAATGGAATAAGATCTACCCCAAATATAAAATATGTAAAATAAAATATGTCAGTCTTGCACAAAACTTGGAATAAGGTAGTTCCCAATTCCCACTCTCCTACCTCCCTTTTAAATATTTTATGTATATTTTTTACATGTATAAAAGTATCCAAATGTGCAATGGACTCAGAAGTGAAGGTTTGTATGGAAGAAGGTGAAAGAACATTGCAATAAAGTATTAAAAGTGTTGAGTTTAAAGACAATCCAAAGTGTTCCATTGTGTTCTTATGTGGTTAAAAATAGTGTGACATATTCGTCTTTAAGGTTGATTATGTGACTCGGGAGAAGGTATCACGAATACTCAAAAGAAGCCGAAAGGTCAGGGTGTAAAACAAAGTGCTGCAGTGATTTTAATCAAGGCCTACTGCTGCCCCAAGGCTCGCCCTCCGTCAGTACATTTACATTCTGCTACAAACGTTTAAAATGCCGTTCGACCAGGAAAATGTTTTCTAGCTGGAGACTCCAGGTAATGGCAACTGCATGACATTTTTCTTTGTTCATTTGCCTTCATGCTCTGCATGTAATGAGGCAAAGTAAGAGAAGGCATTAAAGTTCATTTGTACAAGCAAGCCCACTTTCCTGACTTCATAGCAGTTTTAAGTGTGTAATGATGGAGGAAAAAAAACATTATTTTTATTTTTTTTTTATTTAATTAACTTCTTAATCTAGAACATTTGCAAAAACATTCTCAAAAGTCCAAAGTGACATCTCACTGCTGGTGGTCTCCGACCAACAGTCCAAAACCCAAAGATATTCAATTTGCAAATGATTTAAAACAGAATTTTTTGTCACATGAAAGAAGCTGAAGTCAGTAAATGTTTATTTTTGCTTGATAAATTACTTAATAGGTTCAACAACTAGCAGAATAGTATTAAAGTAGTCTCATGACTAGTCAAGACTTCATCTATATCTAAAGATCAAATATCACGATATTTTTGACCAAATACATCGATGTCGATATTGCGTCGATATTGTAGTGTTGACTATTGGTGCTTTCACAAAATATTTACACAATGAGAGTTTTGATAAATATTCACCAATAATGTGGATACAATGACTAAGTGGGTAAAGTCAAATAATAAGACAGCTAGTCTGGACATCACTGTAATGTCGCCTTTAAAACCAGGAAAATAAAACACCTGTGTCATATCACGATATCCAAAATTACGGAATCCAAAAAATATGATATTTAGCCAAATATATCACACATATATAACTACCATTATATATTACCCAGCCCTGTCTGTGTTGCTTCCTGTCGAAATCAGCACTTCATTCAGACATCCATTAAAGTCTCCAGCTGACTGTTTCTCATCTCTTCCTTTGCCCAGTGATGATCCTGCTCATGCTCTCCCTGCGCACCCATCGTAAGAAGCCCTACCTGTGTGACGAGGAGGAGAACGTCCACGAGAACATTGTGCGTTACGACGACGAAGGCGGCGGCGAGGAGGACACCGAGGCCTTCGACATCGCCGCCATGTGGAACCCGCGCGAGTCGCACCAACACCTGGGCAAGATGAGACAGGACATGGTGCCGGAGATCGAGAGCCTGTCGCGCTACGTGCCTCAGGCGTGCGTCATGGGTGGCGGCAGCGGGGACAGTAACGTTCACGGATACGTGCTGGCGAAGCTCCTGGACGCCGACATGGACCCGTGCGCCCCGCCCTACGACTCCCTGCAGACCTACGCCTACGAGGGGGAGGGTTCGGTCGCAGAGTCGCTTAGCTCGCTCCAGTCGGGGGCGTCCAACACGGACCACGAGTACGACTATCTCAACGACTGGGGGCCTCGCTTTAAAAAACTGGCCGAGATGTACGGCGTGCTGGAGTCAAACGCTCCTCCGATGTGGTAGGACACCAGAGCCTTTGCCTTTTTTTTTTTTATCTGAGAACAATTACGCCGACAAAAAGAGAGACACAAACATCAGAGACAAAAAACGTGGCGCACAACGAAAGCCGCGGTGTGCTCGCGTCCACATCCATGACTATTAGCACTTGAATTCCTGCCGAAAGCCTGGATTCTCCACAGCATTGAAGGCCTGGGATGCCAGCAGCAGCAGTGTGAGCTGGTTTTAAATCCCCCCCCCCCACACCCCCACGCCCCCTTCCAGAGACTGAGGCTGGATTGGCAGCCTAAGTGAGGCCGCAAAAGCAACGGCTTCAAAGCACATGTTTAACTCCCCTGCCTGACCCAGCCACAGGCAGAGCCCGCTTTGGTTCAAAGAATGGAGCGATTTATGCCAGAGATGAAAACGACAGAGACCTGACTCACAGCAACACGGGAGACAAACTCCATACTGCCGATCTTCAGTGCTTTTCATATACGACCCGAGCCACAACTCTGAGCATGGGGTTGGGGGGGATGAAAGATAAAAGTCATATAGCCACAATCGGATTTCTTTTTTCTTTCTTTTTTTCCTCCGTGGCAGGTCGTAATTTATTTCTTTGTTTCACGTGCCGTATTTATACTTCTCGCTAACTTATTTGGGTACTTCACACCAACACTGTACTTCAACTGCCATGGCCTTGTGAGGAAATCTTTTAAAGATGACGTATATGCTATGTAACATACATGATGTAAAAGCTCCTGTTTTCATGCATCTCTACAGTAAAGGACATGCACAGGAGAGGGCGATGCTGTAATCCCATGTGGGTTTTCCAGGTTGATATGTTTATCGTGTTATTGATTTTTGTATCATTTTATGAGCTATTTGTATTGTAAATGTGTTTTTTTTTTTTTTTTCTTCCCAAAAGCGTAAAGCAGTTCATTAATGTGGATGCAAGGGAAGCCATTTTTGGGAAGTGGATATATCGCAGCAGGCGGTCAAACGTCACTCGAGATGTGGAAGTACGGCCGAGTTGCCTACATTTCGGATCCGACGCCAGCAAGGCGTGACCTGTCCTGTTAGAGACACTGTGTTGCTTTTTTTCTGCCAACACGCAAACGTGGCTTAACCCCTCCAATCCTGTGGACTTCGGAAACATTGATAATCTGCATTAAGTGCCAAATGTACAACAACAACAACAAGAACAACAAAAAAGGACAAAAAAAAGACATTTTGGATGATGAAAAAAAGGAAAAAAAATCAGCAAAACTCAAACACCAAAAGATATAACAAAAAGGATTTTACAAACTGGGAAGAAAGTGAAAGTACATTTTGATAATTTGATTGGGTAAAAAGTTTACTTGAAATCCATGTGGTCAGTCATGCTGCGGTAAGTGGTATGTGAATGTAGATATTATTTTGTATTCTTGGTAATAAAAAGGAAAGAAAAGAACTTCTCTTCTGTCGTGAAACTCCCTCGAGATGAGAAAATAGTTCATATATATATATTCATAACACCGGTGCGCAAACAAACTAAAAACAAATGATGCTTTCTGAACATCTGGGTGGCAACATTTTCCAGAGTTTGTAATAATGAACTGCTTCTTTTTGGTGCCGGAGAACATTACACAACTTGCCGAAGCGTGACAGGAATGTAAGTCCTTCAAAAGATAAAGCAGCTAGTTAAATTTGCAATCATACGCCGAATTGTCCTCCAAAGTGTTATTGTGGCTGATTCACTTTTCATTACAGCTTCCCTCGAAGTGCCTAATTTGCTTGACTTATTTTGTTTTCGCAGCGATAATGCTTAGCAGTGATTAAAAGACTCATCGCCCACTGTACCTGAAACTCGAGCCTCGGTAGCACCTCGCAGCGATCGTTCCATCTGAGCGCTTTCACTGTAGCGTTTATATGAGCCACTGGGAATCAATCAATTAGAAACTAGGAGTCTTTACCTAATTGCCTATGTCAATCACAGTGAAGGAAAGGAAACACGAGAGGGAAAAAGAAAGGAAATTAAGAAGTGGACAGCAAAAGAAAAGAGAATCAAAGGGATAATCTATATTTTCCACTCCTATGCATTTCCATTTTCTTTGTCAAAACAAATAACAAGGAAATAAGTCTGAAATCTTTGGCTCCGGCTTACCTGCTGGGTGGCATTCAACAGTGAAATTGCACAGAAGATGAGCCTATAATATTCCCGGGATTTACATTCTTACTTTTCTTTTATTCTCTGCATGCTGAGCAGAACACTTCAATTACTCAACGGGGGGATATTTCTCTAATTTGTCTTTATTTTAACACACAACCGTCCGCAAAAAGGCTTCACAAATCTTTATGTTTCTCCGCCTTGCATCAGATCAAAGTTTCCTCCTCAGTAGGTGAGAGAAACCCTTCCTAACCTCCAACCTGATTTCATCAGGTGACACTGTTATTGCATAATGCCATTGGCTGAAGTGTGAGGAGCGGCTCTTGTTGGCAGGTTTGTGTCGTCTTCCTGCCCTCTAGTGGCCTAAAATGGCTTCATACGCCTTCAAATTTTACTATTTGAAACATTGTCAAGTGGAATGAAGAATTCCATGAACATATTAGAAAGTGATAGTTCCAAAAATATGTCTACAAACACTTCTAACTTCATTGACGTCATTCGTTGGTAGGTGTATATATGTTTTTTAAACTTTGGGCAGAGCCAGGCTAGCTGTTTCCATATGCTTCCAGGCTTTATGCTAAGCTAAGCTAAGCGCATCTTGGCTGCAAGTATGTGTAAAAATATGATATAATAAGTAGGCCTGTAACAATTATTACATAATGTGAATTTGTTTTACATAATCACAGTTTCTTTGTTTAAAGCTATAGTGTGTTTCTGTCGCCCCCCGTGAGGAATTCTAAGTAATGACAACAAAACTGTCGGCGCGTCCACATGATACAAGCCTTCCGTGATCGCCTCTTCCACGCAGTTGCTAGTAGCCAAGGAGGACACGGAGGATTAAAAGAACATGATGGGCTCTTCAGAAGAGGTTATTATCTTCACTTGAGTTTCTGCGCGGGAAAGTCGCCGGACGACACAATCTTCTGAACATAGTCATACTGAGAAACAGAGAGAGTTGTGAGGAGCTGATAGTCTTAATTAGCTTTGTAGCAACTCATTTGGCAACGGCTTGACTGTAACGGACGTTCATTAATATCAAAAAGTTACGCACTAAAGCTTTAACCACAACTAATTGCTAACATTAGCAAAGGTCTTAAGGCGTATGACTGGTAATTGTTGATTTTGTTTAGATATGCTAAATTGTAATTATATAAGTGATTATTGGTCGGACTATAGATTTTTATTATTATTTCAATTGTTGGCACTTGACCCTGAACACGTTCATAGCAACAAAAATGACACGGATATAGTTAGAAAAAAATGTTTTATGACAATAAAGAGGCGCTGTTTACTTCATAGGCTGTGTACCTGTGTTAATACATTATCTGGGTCACATAACTGACATATAAACAAAAGATGGATCCTGGAATTCATTCAAAACTCTAATTTGTTAAAAAAAGAAGTAATAAATACATATTATTAAATTTGAGTGAAATAGACAATTATATTGTTAATTGCAATTATTTCTGAGACAATTAATTGTACAGTACAGCATAATTTGGAATTGCTACAGCTCTAATAATAAGTAAAAGTATAGTATAATAAGGGTATGTGACGTCACCTCTTTCCACTTCAAACCCGTAAGATGAGGCAGAAACAAAAACTGTTGTATTAAAATAACGAAACTGTTCCAACTCTGGCAGAAAAAAAAGGCCTTTAAAATTAATTTTTTTAAATCAAATGTTTTTAGAGTTGCAAGGACATGCATTCTCTGCCATTTCTGCTCATAGCTGTGGCTGCAAGTTAGGATTATTTTCAGTCGGCTATCTTCCCGCTCTTTGTTTCCTGACCTCCACCGGCTTAGTTTTGTTAAATTTGGTCAGTCTATAGTTTAATTTCTCCTTCAGTTAAGGAACAACTTCTGTGTCTCCTCGTCTCCCCTCCTTTGTCCAACCTTGACCTGGATTGTGACCTAAAAATTGTCCAAAAAATATATACAACAGTTTGTCAGAGCCCAATGTCCTATTTTTTTACTTGAAAAAACATAAAGGTTTTCAGTTTGTAATAATATCAGATACAGAGAAAAAGCAAATAATCCCTTCTGAGTCTTTGTGGGGAAAGAAACTTTCTATTTTTCCGTTTTTTATTATTCTGTGAATGTTATTCTCTAGGTGACCAAACTCTTCAGTCGGCTCCACAAGAAGGATCTGCGCCGGCTGTGACCCTATTCCCATCACTCCTCACCATAAATCTCTTGTCATGAGCATTATAAAGCTCATGTCCTGCGGTCTCTTTCCTCCTCAGTGCCCTTCCCTACACATTGCCCAATCCGGCTGCATAAAATAAAATCCTCACAACCGCAGACGCCCCATCGCAAAACCTCTTCTTTCCCATTTTGCCCAGTCGCCAGCCTCTCCCAGAGCCATTTCCAGGCCGGAGCGGTGCCATCCGAAAGGCACTGAGGGGCCAATTTGTCTTAAGCTCCACTGCTCTTTCTAACAGACGAAGGAGCTCAAACGGTGGAAGATAATAAGAAGCCTTCCAGCTCTAATCCTGCCGAGGGTAAACCGCAGCAGACCCAGTGAATCATCCCCTAATGCGAAGTGGAAAAACACACTCCGCTCTGCTGGAAATTGAGGGGCGAAAAGGAAAGGCAAACTCAAGGCCCTGGGAGTGTAGAGCAGGTCCAACCCATTTGACATGTGGAGTTGGAGAGCGAAACATATACAGACCCAAATCGCTGCCGGGCTTCCTCTCTCTCTCTCTCTGATCCTCTTCTTATCTCTTTACGTCTCCCTGCCTCTCTTATTCTGTCTCTCTCCTCCGGTCCAGCGCTTGCTTCTTTCTCCCCATACAAATGCCCTCCATGTCTTTCGCTCCCTTCTCTTCTCCCTTCCTCTCCTAAGTCTTTTGTCTTTTCCCTCCTCGTCCTCCTCTCAGCCCGGCTCGCGAGTGTAGCGATGGGATATTTCAGCTTTATCGCTTTAAGCTACAGCATGAACATGAGCTTTTGCCCGTCAGGGTCTTCGCTGCGAGAACAGAGCATCTCGTGAGCGCCGCATCATCGGCGTCTCACAGAGGTTTACTGTACTGTAACTTCACAAGCAGCCGCAGACGCTGGTGCATGCATATAGCTTGACTTTTTAAAAGCAATAATCTGCTCATTTCTTTTGTTTCGGAAAGGGTGGTAAGCGTCCATGTCGTCGAATTGATCTGAAAGCACTCGTAAATGTAGAGAAAAAACTCACAAACTTACGAGATAAAAAAAAAAAAGGGACTAATCAAGCTCAGCGTCAATTCTTTCGGGAAGACTTCTAAACTTCATCCACCAGCAGCTGTTTAGAGGCGTTCACTTTTCAGTTAAACCAACCAGAATCGGCCACGAATTTTTACGAGCCAATCACAGCATGACATCCCTGCTTTAAATCAGTCTTCTCTCTGCTGCGTTCAGTTGTCATTTCAGGCAGAGAGTGCAACCCTCCTCCTCCTCCTCCTCCTCCTCCTCCTCCACTTCCACCTCCAGTCATCATCACCCACGGCACCCTGGGTCTTCCTCCGGCAGACCGCTCCAGTCGACTCCTCGGTCCGGTCTTCGGGCTCCTTCACCACCACCACCACCACCAGTCTAGACTCCATCGGGGGGATATGTCTTGGCTTCTCTACCCATTTAAAAAAATATTTTTTTATAACAATGGAGTTTAATCTCCAAAGACTCTTAACATTTCATATTATGCATATGTACAAGTAAACTTTGCATACTTGCAACCAAGTCTCTCCTGATTGAAATAGGTGTCTATCTCCCTTTCAAGGTATTTAAATGATGGTCCCAGTTTTACCAGCTGACCTTTGATACTGAGGGCTTGGAAGACAGGTGGCTGTTGTGAGTCTGCTTTCTCTCTGCTCCCACTGCACAGCTCCTTGGTCTCGGTGATGTAGAGCTCGAGGGCACTTTCCCCAAAATGTCCGCAGCAGGTTGTTGTACTGCCTGATGATATCCAGACAGAGCAATGGGGCCATGTCATCCGCAAACTTTAAAAGTGTCATTCCTTCACTGCTGCAGGAGATGGTGTTAACAGAGAAGAGAACGAGGGATAAAAACACGGCCTCCGGAGTCAATGACACACCTGCACTCCCACAATGCCCACTTATCAGGTTTATTTCAAAGATATTTTAGACTAGACAGAAAACATTCTGGGCCTTAAGGTGCTGCAGGGCAAGGTCGCTCTGTTTCCCATACCGATTATTCATGTTGATTAAGGAGTGCAGAAAACTGACCCTGGATCCACCATAAATGATCAAACCACATCTCTCGTACACTGTCGATACTCAAAACCTCTTAAAGCCATAGTTTGTATATTTCTGTCGGCCCCGTGAGGAATTCTAAGTAATGACAACAAAACTGTCGGCGCGTCCACATGATACAAGCCTTCCGTGATCGCGCACCACCCCGCCTCTCCTCCACGCAGTTGCGAGTAGCCAAGGAGGACACGGAGGATGAAACATCATGCGTATACATATACATATACAGAGGTTTACTCCTCGACGCAGCGGGCCTGGGTTCGACTCTTACCTTGGCCCTTTGCTGCATGTCATTCCACCTCTCTCTCCCCTTTCATGTCTTCAGCTGACCTAAAATAAATAAAGTAAAATAAAGGACTAAATGCCCAAAAAATAATCTTTAAAAAAACAAAAAAAAAAACATGATGGACTAGACAAGAGGTATTTATCTTCACCGGGCGACACAATCTTCTGAACATAGCCATACTGACAAATACAGAGGGAGCTGTGTGGAGCTGATAGTCTTCATTAGCTTTGTATAAACTCATTTAGCAATGGCTTGAATGTAACGGACGTTCATTAATAAAAAATCTAAATTACGCATTCTCACGTTTTGTTGCCTGTAAGATATTTGCTCACATGCCAGGAGGCATATTGCCCATTGCAGGCAACCTAAGGCTCTTTCACACTTGCACTGTAAACCTGACCTTATCTAGACATTACCCAGCGGAGGTGTATGTGAGAACGCAAATGTCTGAATCAGTTGGATTGGACATTAAACAGACTTCACCCTGCCAGCTCCCTAGTACAAAGTGTGTGTAATCGGCGATTGAGCCCAGAGTGTGAGAATTCACAGCGAGCATGTGGGTGTGTTGATTACGTTTGTATCAACTTGTGCCGAAAAAAAAAAAAAACGAAAGAAAACGGCTCAGGTAAATGAATGGGTGTCTAGCTTTAGGACTTCTTTTTAAACTGAAATACTTTTATATGGGCGCCCGGATATCTCAGGTAGTAGAGTGGACGCCCATATGCAGAGGTTTACTCCTCGACGCAGCGGCCGTGGGTTCGACTCCGGCTTGCGGCCCTTTGCTGCATGTCATACCTCCTCTCTCTCCCCTTTCATGTCTTCAGCTATCCTGTCAAATAAAAGCCTAAAAATACCCAAAAAATAATCTTAAAAAAAAAAAAAACTTTAGATGGCTGCACTGCAGTCTGGTTTTCCCTGATATATGATAATTTTGGAGTATTTGTACAATGACAACCCTTTCTTTTATTCCAGAAATAGGACACATAATTACCCACCAGATTTGCTTTGATGCGTTGAGATTGTAACATTAACAAGTGATGGGAAGCAAATCTGACAATTGATTATGGCTCCCTTTCAATTGGTGCCATTTTGGTAACATCTTATTTCCTGGAGCCACATTAAAACAAAAGAGCCAAAAATCTAACTCATCTACAAAGCATCCCACACAGAGAGAGAGGGAGAGAGAGAGAGAAAGAGAGAGTGCTGAAGTATCCTCAAACACTGGAAACACTGGAAATATATAGGAGATAGTGCAAGCACTGTAAAGCAGGTAAAGATGACAGCAACATGACAGAGGAACACAAGCTTTCTGATACCGAGTCAGGATTATTCAAGACATTTTTCATTCTGCACTTCAGACTGTTTTTTTTTTTTTGGATCCTGTGAGATTTATCTCGGCCCTGCCTGCTTTGCACATTTTCTTATTAATGGCAGTGAGAGACACCTTCGTCTCGGAGCCTACACATGTGAATTAAAAATAAAGCGGTGTCGGGCTGAGGTGGGAAGTGATCCAGGAGGTGTTAACTAAAGTTGTCAAAGGCAATGGGTTAGAAAAAGAGGAGGCTAAATAAAATAAGAAACCCCCCCACTGGTCTTCCAATCCCTGCTACTTCCTCTCGACGACCAATTTGTTCTTGTCCTTCTTCCCGAGAGAAGAACCCCATCGCTTCTTTCAGCTTTGACAACAAAACCCCCCCAAAAAAATGGAAATAGAAGTAAAGCATGATAACACAAACTGGATCTGAGAAATTGGACTTGGCACACAGCGTATTAGGTATCCGAGACCCTTGCGATGGATGCCACTTTCGGCAAATAGAAAAACAGCGAGGGGACAGGAAGGGACGTGATGGAGGCAGCTGAGAGCCGGTTGATATGAAGTGTTTGTCAAATCGGAGCTGGATTGGGATATGGCTACAGCACTAGTTGTTGTGCCTGTGATAGTGTTCTTATTGAGCTGCCAAGCCAGTGAAACCCAGCAGGTCTGTTTGTTTACCAGCCTTCTTTATTTTGTCAGACCACGGAGATGGAGAATATGTGGATGTTGGTGACTCCTTCCAGATAGATACTGTACCATCTGTGGTGGTTAAATAAACCCGACTGCGTGAGAGTTTATGTTGGCTTTTGTCTTACTGCTACTAAATCTCCATGGTTTTCTTATTTTTTTTTAAATAGTTCTCCACTGCAGTTCTCCATTGCTGAATTAAATAACATAATGGATGTATGGGCGTGTCATTACTCTTTAAGTAGTTTGGTACACGACTTGACGAGTTGTCGTCATATTACACAGAAACACGATGAACGAAATTAAACGTTGGGATGATGGTAGTCTCGCATTGCCAGACCTATCTCTACAGGGTAAGGGGGTGGCTACACCACAAATAGGAGGATAGGAGAAAAGAAAAAACCTGGGTCATTTGCATTTCTTTAAACCAATTGCATCCGTCTTGGGCGGCGCTAAGCTCCAGACGCAGTGACGGTTGCTCAGCAAAATAGTCTTGGGAAGGAACTTGTTTTTGTGGAACATTTGCACCCCGCAAAAGAAAATGCCACATACAATATGTAATTAAGTTAACTTTTTACACAGTACAGTAATGTGAGCTATTTAAATTAGCTGGATAAACGGTTAAATATCAAGTGTATCGCCGTGTGTACTTTGTCCACAGCAATCCCACCAATCGGTCCCAAAACGTCCCAGTTAGAGAGGAAATGCCCTAAACACGTTCTTTGTAAAGCTTTACAATCATTCCCTGAATAAACCAAGCAGACCTACAAAATTTTCTTCGCTTCTGTACCCTGCTAGCTCGAAGTTTGTTGTTGTTTCCCGAAGCAGAGGGATTTAGAGAATGGCAACACACCGAGAGCGGAAGCGGATGTCAGGCAATTATCCTGGAAATGTACTTCGCTGGATCCAAGTTAGGGTGATGGTAACACACTTTATATTAACTCAGGTTGATGTCTTTCCTTACCTGTTAATCGGAAGTTCCGCCGGAACCTGTGAGCACCGTTACAGGTTGAAAATGGCAAGTTTTAAGGAAAATTTGGATTGTGCAACAAGGCAGGCCTGCTTGGTTCTTTCGGGGAATGGTTGTAAAGATGTACAAATAATATGTTAACGGTATTTACTCTCTAACTGGGACGTTTTGGGAAATGTTTTTGAAGAGCCTGCAATTGTAATTGGTTTTTTGTAAGATTTTTTTGGGGGGGAATTTTAGGCCATTTTTTCATAGGACAGCTTGACATGAAAGGGGAGAGAGAGGGGGATGCTCAATCAGGTGAGCTAACAAGTAGCCATCCAATTGTGATTGGTTTAAAGAAATGCCAATAAACCAGAGCACATTTTTGTCCTATCCAGGCATGTTGTGTGGAAGGGCCAGACCCTCCTCTGCAGCGCTGTGGAGGAAGGTCTGGCAATGGGAGACTAATCATCGTGTGACCCCTCAGATCAGATCTATCTTCCTACACCTTCAGGGACCCTGACCCATATGTGAGTCCATGCAAAAAGACATATGCATTATTATAATAATCTGCTTTGGACTAATTTAACAACCTGGGAAGGGCAATCATATCCCACGTTGGCGTCGAGCCAACCTGAGTCTGCAGATTTCACTGACAGTGATTTCCACTTGAAGGCTAATCAGTGAAATCAGCAGGTGGAGTCTTTGAGTTAAATTAAATCCTGCAGACTCTCAGCCCTCCATGGCACATGATTATCTGTCCCCTGAGGCTAAAGCCACCTAACATGTGGCTGAAGATAGACATGAAGACATGCAAACTTCTGCGCATCCAGTCACGCACACATGTAAGTCCAGCTGTGCAGACCCAGGCGGCAGTAAAAGCACATTTTGTGAAGGGATGCACAAACGTGTCATAAACTTTTGAGCTTATCCACAAAATCACGACACACGTTCAGTGGATAAAGCAGCACATTTCTTATATTAATGGTACAATACATTTGAATTGAAATATCTACTTAGAGTTCATCAATATAGACACACACAAAATATTCAACTTACTGTCTGAGAAATATTTTTTCCTGTCAGTTTGGCGTTGCTAATGTCTCTACTGTAGTACCCATGACCGTCTGCAACCTCTGGTGTTTAAAAGACTGTGAAAGCAGAATTCTTGCATATATTCAGCACACTGAACTGATTTAAACTGTTAAGTGGTTTAACAGAGTTCAACAAAAGCGTAACCTCCATAGCTTCAGCTCACCATTAGCGGCATGAACATTCAACATTTAAGCTATTTATGTATGTGCATGTCTATGTGCAGCCCACCCAGATTGATCCCTAGTGTTAACCTGTTTATATTTGCATGATCTATACTGTTAACCTGATTTTGACATTTGATATACTGTATATATTTTGGATTTGCACTTTATTGTTAATCGTTAACTTTTCAACTTTGTATTGCACGTGCTGCACAGCAATTTCCCTCAGTATAAACAAACTTGTATCTTATCTTATGGTTGATTTCTTTTTTTTTAAGCTCATTTTCTCAATTGCATTCTCAATGAGGTTTCGAGGGAAACGTACTACGGGACTTTCAACCAGGAGACAGCTGTTCGTGGCCTGTGTAAAACCAAAAGTCAACATTAAATTGCTGCCCTTTGCTGTGTGTCATCCCCCATCTCTCTCTCCCTTTCATAGCTATCCACTTTCAAATAAAAGGAAAAGCACTAAAAGCAAAAAAAACTTAAAAAATGCCAATAAACCAGAGCACGTTTTTCTCCCATCCAGGAATGCTGTGAGGGCTAGCCAGACCCTCCTTCGCAGCGCTGTGGAGGAAGGAATGTCAATGCGAGACTACTCCCCGCTTCCTCTGTGCCTTGGTGCTTCCTCTTAAAGCTGTATATATATTCAACATTCACAAAATAATCAGTCCTTGCAGTTGACATTTCACATTTTGTGCACAAGAGTCCTACCTGTGTTTGGCTTCTTCCTTTTTAAATCAATATTTGAGTCTCGTCGGGAAGTGCCGAGCATCTGTTTCACACATCTGCAGCATAAATGAAGGCTTGTTTGACTTAATATGTTAATGTCTCTCATCTCCTTTAATAAGATAGGCACTTAATGACATTACTAACAGTGACAGCCAATCTGAATATTAATAGAAAGAGAAGATTACACAAACAACCAGAGGAGATTTCACAGAGGTCTCGAAGGCAGGAATTTGGAAGGCCATTTCCCCTCGACTCAGATCATCAGCGGTCAGTCGTTACCAGCTCCGACAGCCCCGTCCTCAGGTGGGGCTTTGAAGGGCAAGCAGCGAAGGGCGCGCCTCAGGCTACATCGCCGGAGAGCGAGGGATGGATGGAGAGCGAGGGGCTTTCATAATCAGTCCAGGATTACGTGTGAGAAAGCGCGGCCTGTGCTCGATGCATCACGGGAGCTGCCAGCGGATATCACTCATCTACACACTTCACGGAGCCCCGGCCATGTGAGTGAAGAGCAGCTGCCTCCGTCTGGTTCCACCTGCCAGCTACTTCGTCTACTGAATACTGTCTGATAGCGTGTAAATCTAACAATGTACCAAAAAAAATAGATAATTTAACGCTGCAGGAACATATATTGTCATTTTGTGACAATATAACTCAAGGGATCTGATATTTTTGAGTATGTATAACTAACTTTAAACCAGTGCCTGATTTGGTCCAAAAAAGGTGCCAGTACCCTACCTAGCAGTTGCAATTGTCTTGGATATATTTATATTCACGTATTCATTTACGTATATCTTGTAGGGGTGAGGGCGAATAGTCGACAACGATTGTGATAAATAGCATATCGTAATAACGAGAACATGTTCTTGTTGTAACGTCATAAGATTGTATGTTGTAATAACTATGTTGTAAAAACGATCTTGTTAAAACATAAACATATCATGTTTTTCTTTTTCAGGCGTGGCAGCACTATGCTTCTGTAATTGCAAGTGTCTTAGATATATTTATTTTTATACGTATATCTTGTAGGGGTGACCCCGAATAGTTGACTGTTCGACAATTCGATTTGATTCGAAGGAGCCTGATTCGGCTGCCAGTCTCACAGTCGAATTGTCACAGTGGCCTACAATAATGTGTGGGCGGCATACAGCCTTTAGACATACCTTTTTGCATAGAATACTAAGCTTTTAAAATAATGGTTGGTATGATTTTATAAATCATGTTTTAATGTTGTGGCACATTGAATCCTTAGGATGAACTGTATCTGTGGATAGCTACCTTAGTGACTACCTTACCTATATGCCAGTAAGCCTATCATCAATGTGTTTTTATGGCAAATAGGCAGATTTATATTTGCTAATAATGTTGGATTCATTGGCTTAACTTGTTGGATTCAAGTTAAGACATTTTTATTTATTTCTTTAAACTTTCAAAAGGTGCAAAGAAACTCCATTTATTTTGCCGGATGATGGTCTAGCTATGAAACGCTGCCTACTATTACATTTAGTTTTTGACGACGCACTTTTCTCACGTTAAAGATCTGCTATGTATTTTTCTGTAAAGAAAAACTTTAAAATAATTAACAATTTGGCGGGCCCCCCCTGCGGTGACTCTGAGGAGCCCCTAAGAGCCCCAGACCCCCTGTTGAAGATCTCTGGTCTAACTTTTCATTGGGGGAAACTGGGGGGATTTGCTCTCTACAGATTCTCTCTCACACTGTTAACTACAGTCCTACAGGCAGATTCACACACCTCGTACTGACCATCTGAGACGGACTTTCTCCCGGTGAGAGAAGTGAAGCAAAGCATTTCTCCTCACCTCTGACTCCACATCTCTCCAACCAACAGCAGCGAGGCGAGCGCGGCTGTGCCTCCCCGACTGAACTCCAGTGACAAATTGGAGGACAAACGAGCCGGTGCACACTCCTCTGCAAGTACAGGATGTAGTTTTGGTCATTATATTTTCACTTTCAAGGAAAATTAAGCAATCTGTGACCTTTATTTCCGCCCAGCAGGAGTTACGGTAACACAGACTGGACTTATTTCTTTCTCCGACCAACATTGCTAAAGGGCACCATAGCCGTTTATACAGCTGAATAACCTTAAAAGTCTCGCCCGGAGCATGGCTCTATCTGGTATGTGACAGAATGAAGGTGAATTTAGGTGGACAGAAATTGGCTCATCATGAGAAAGCATTTTGTCAGGCCACAGTGTACACAGAAAGCAGCATGATACATATTCCCAGGATGAGACACATTTGTTCGGAGTCGAGTATGACCTCCTTTAATCCGTCATGCCGCGTCTCCAGCCTCCCAGGCGCATTCATTAAGGCAGAGAGTCGTAAACAGATCGATGGCATCAGAACAGGTAGATCTGGAGTCTCAAACAGGGTCAAATGTGCTTACATAAAAATCATCACAAATATAAGCTATATTTCCCTGGTCAAGCGAGACACATTTTAAGATTAGGAATGCTATATATTATCCATTTAAAGATAAAGACCAGATCTTCTTTTCACACAATAGTTTTGAAAGTTTCCACTAGTTTCACAGAATTTAGTTATATATGAAATCCCTGAAACTTAGAAAACAAGACACAAAACTACACATACTGCACAGTTGAAATACTAGTTGAAATAAGGCTTATATTAAAAACAACCCTCTCTTATGCATAAAGCAGATGATGGATGACAAATGGATGTTTTGCTTTTGTTAGCTACTTTCAGCTCGTCGTTTTGGTTTTCTGACCCACACATGGAACCGGGTGGTTAAATCTAAATTGGCAGCAATAGCTCAGACAAGCTAGCCTCGTGAGACCGCCCTGATCTCGCGAGCTCCAGTTTTCCACTCGCGGATCAGTCGGGCATCTTGAGGCAGAGAACATTTGGAGCCGTTAGCCAAACGACCGGGCCAATCAGCGTTGGTTTTGAGGTGGGTTAGGTGGTGATAGACCGATGGTTTATCCAATCAGCTAACCAGTATTATCAGCCAGCGGTAGCCCTAATTCTGTTAGCCGCTCGCTAATGCTTTTTTTCTCTTGGATCCTTCTTTTGGAATATGGTCCGGGAACCTGAAATGTTGTCTTTTATTCCTAAATTCTCGTTACACAAACGGCAAATATCCTTTACCGACCTGTTGCTTGCATGCTGAGCTTACGAGCTATGCTTTGCCTGCAGCAGCAGGGGCGGGCTTGTGGTTGTATTTTCATACGCTTCATGGATCTGATTGGTTGATTTGGCCCGTCTATCACCAACATAGGGGATAGACAGATGGTTCATCCAATCAAATAACCAGTATTCCGCCCCTTCCCAAAAGTTCTCCAACGGAAAGTTCCCAGATGGATATGCCGAGCAAATGCGAAGCAATCCATCTGGCGGAGTCAGGTTACAGACAAGCTGGCTGAAAAGATAATGAGTGTAGCTCGTGAAGAAATTGAAAACATTTTAGCAGCTAAAGGAATGGACCCGGACCCACAGGACCTACTCGTGATAAAAATAGGAGCACATGTGACAGCAAGGACTTTTGTATAAAGGTTTTCCTTACAAGGATATGAGTGCACAAAAATGGTCTACCCGTATTTTCTCTTATACACAAAGACTAGAAGTTGGTACCAATGTGGTTAGGGGGGTTTAAATGTCAGAGTAGCCCTTTCTCAGGCAGACAGGCCTCATTAGATCAAAGCTGTGTAGGTGTGTCTTTAAGAGTATGTAATTATTATGTCAAAATGTATGACTATGTGTGTGTGTATGTGTGTGTGTGTGTGTGTGTGTGTGTGTGTGTGTGTGTGTGTGTGTGTGTGTGTGTGTCCTCAACGTCATTGTGGGGACTCGTCCGCCTTCTGGTGACAAAAGTCAGGTCCCTACAAGGTATTTTTGGTTTCAACGTTTTTTGTTAAGGTTAGGTAGTTAGAGAGAGAGGGGTACGACATGCAACAAAGGTCCTGACGTTGAATTTGTCAAATGTAATTTGATTATGCTTTTAGCCCAATAACCATGGGTCCAATCTTGACTCACAGTTGTTTGCATGTTCTCCTCATGTCTGTGTGGTTTCCTCCAACAGTTCAAATACAAGTTTAGTGAATTGGCGACTTTAAAAGTTACCTGTGGGAGTGAGCGTGGATGGCATCTTGATCATGGTCGTGTACCCTACCTCTTGCCTGATATGTGCTGGGAGTCTCCAGCTAGCTGCAAACCTTAACAGGTAAGCTGTTCACCCCTCCTTGTTCTCTGCATGGTATAATATGTTCATTTTTTAGGGGGATTTGGGCAAAGAGACCAGCTAAAACAATGTGTTTGCAGTGTTCAAATATGTTTAGGGGTCTGCGGTGGGGACAGGGAGGTGGGCTGATGACTTTGACGGTGGGGGATTTAGTGAAAACGGCTGGCCTAGCGCTTTCTCCACAACTGATGGATTAGACTAGCTGGAGCAGGGCTGCGAAAGAAAACGGGGCCCATCTCACACTGAGCAGGTGTGTGTGTGGGTGTGAGGGTGTGTGTGTGTGTGTGTGTGTGTGCATAATTTTGCTTGTCTGCCTTTATGATTGTGAGCATAAAAAATGCACTGCTTGCAGAAAATGGCTCGCAGGCCCTGTGTGATGATGGCACAATAAAGGTTTCTACAGTCAATACTCCAGTATAGTCCAATAATTTGCACAGGGCCATGCATCGCTGGGAACTATCTGAATCAATAAGTGGGTAAATAAATTAAACTGGCGATGGGACAGTCGAGGAAATACATTTGCAAATGGCAAAAACGTCAGTGAAATGGAGAGAGCAAGTGCTCTGCTCCTCCGCTGGCAGAATTCATTTCAGTTTATGCCTCTTTGAACTATCAAAACACACAAAGCTGTTAATAGTGTGTGGGTGGGGGAGAGAGAGCAAACTAAATCCAGAACCACATTCCTGATGTAAAAATATGCTAATGTGCATTCTACCACCTGCAGCAAAGGTCGTCTCTCAACAGTATCGATCCTGACACGCGCCATCAGCTCGTTTTACAACCCTGTCACCACTGATGGCAAACAATCTGTGCCACGAATCTAATTAAGAAACAATCTAATTGAGGATGAAATGTTTTGCCGGCAGAAAAATACATTTAAACACCCTCATGGGACCAGTGAGCATCAGTGTTGTCTACACTGGGTTTGCATGCTTTTGCTGAATTCAGAAGAGGAGGAAATGGATTGATATGAAATGCTGGCAAAACCAAGATGCGTCGATAAGATGCAGGAAGAGAAATCACTGACGTTTGTCAAGAGCAATATTAGCCAGAGGATTTTGTCTTTCCATCAACTGATAATCAACACAGGCTCTAAAAAAATTGCAGAAAGATGGCTAAAATTTGATGCCCACTAGGACGTCTGATTGAAGAGACTGAAAAGGACTAGTGGACTCGTCTGAGAGACGTTCAGGTCGGGATTAGAAGAGCAGCGATTTTAGCGATTACCGGCGCAGCAGGAAAAGAGTTTGCCGCTCTAAGTGGACTGCCAGAAATGAAAAGCTGGCTGTGTCAGGGGGGAAGTGACCTGCCATTTGATGGGCTGAGGAGGAGAGAAAAACAACCAAGGAAGAAATAAGTGAGCACTCTTGTCGAGCCCCTGCAGCAGCTTCATAATCAAGATAAAGATTCAGCGGAAAAAAACAGTGTGTCAGAGGAGGTCGAGCCGAGACAAAATGGATTGTTAAGTGCTGGTGTTAGCAAGGCCCATGCTGGTGGCTTTGAAGCTTTTAGCCCAATATCTACAACTCACATTTTGTACTTTTACTGCTCACCATTTAACAAATGACTAACACTTGTGATGTGTTATAAGACAAAAATGAACAAGACTAAAGAATCTTCAGCCATGCTAGCAGCTCTGGGAGGTTGTACTAAGAAACAACGGAGCTTTGAGCTTAATGCTAACATCAACATGCTAACATGCACACAACTGGACCAAAGTGGTGGACCAACCAACCAACCAACAGTACAACATTGCCATCCCTTTAGCAATGCTGCCAGAAATGGCTAAAAGCAAAGGAAAAGATGGGTCCCAACTCTTAATGCCAATGTAAAAATTAAACTAAATAATGCAGGCGTATACCCTGCCAAACTTTGAATAAATAAAAAATTGTTCTTGCATTAGAACTAAGACATTTTTATTTTGGTTTGCTTGCAAGAACTGTGTTGCAAACTCGTGTGACATCTGACATTTCAAAGGGCAACCTTCAAAAGAATAAATTCACACCGACGTTCAAGGTCCGTGCTTATTTACTGTTTGTCCAATGAGTTTTAGATACTAACAGTAAAGCTATAGAACAAAATACAATAGTGGTTGCTGATGGTTGCATAATCTTGTGGCAATAGCACTCACGTATTGATATAAAAATGAAATACTTCACTGTGATAGATTACATATCTCAAGTCTTTAAGTTCCCTCTATATCTACATTTCATCATCCTTTTTTTCATCTACTATGTCTCCTTTGACAGAATCGTCAAACAGTTATGTAGAACACATTCTATGAATAAACTTCACTGGATGAATACACCCCTTCATAAAACAAAAAAAGTGTCAGAGAGAGCATGAGACTGCTCTCTCCAAACTGCTTACTGTTTGTTTACCACCTTTGTTGTCATCTGCAGGGACACAGTACTGAAGCGATGAAGGACGAGCAGTCTGTCACAAAGACTGGCGACAATTTATGATTTACTCTCCAAACCACAAAGGTCAGACTGAAACAAGCCACTCAGCTCTTCTGTGGTTTGCAGATCAAAAGAGCCTCATGGAAAGGCTCCAAGAAGTGTGTGTGTGTGTGTGTGTGTGTGTGTTTGTGAGAAAGAGAGAGACTGTGTAGTTTGTTTGCATATTTATGCACATGCACACATGCATATGTCTTTAATTGATGTTTTTTCCCTGTATTTTATACTATTGTCGTCTCTTATCGTCTGTTTTTAGCCACACTAGCAGCATGTCATGACCGATGTCGGCCAACCACTTTGGTCCAAACTAAAATATCTCAACAATTATTTGATAAATTGCTAGGAAATTTAGTACGGACATTTATGATGAGGGAATTACTGGAATTGTTGGGGCTTTGGAAATTATAGAGTATGGTCTAGACTTACTCTATCTGTAAAGTGTCTCGAGATAACTCTTGTTATGATTTGATACTATAAATAAAATTGAATTGAATTGAATTGAATTGAATTATGGTCCCCACAGGATGAACCCTAAGGACTTTGATGATCCTCTGACTTTTTTCTTCTAGCACCATTTGTGGTGAAATTTCTCCACAACTATTGGATGGATTTCCACGAAATTTAGTACACATGATCATGTTCCATTCAGGAATAAATCTAGAAAAAACATATACTCACATTGGAGAAACTGGATCCTACATGTTTAGCATTTTTAGTACTTCAAAGGATGAATCAATTACTAAAATTGTTGAATAATTTGCAGCAATATTGTACTTTAGAACAGAGAATCTCTTGTAGAAAGATGGGGATATCAAATTCTACGTAACAAGGCACAGCAGTGGAAAAGCTAAAGTGGCGGGTTAAATAGAAGCCTGAAGAAAAACACACACAACACTCTGAAATCCATCTTGTGCCTTTCCCTCCCCATCTCCATCCCCATCCTACTAACACCAGCAATCCCTGTGAAAGATCGACGGAGAACTCTCCAACAAAAGGGCCATTTCCTACACAAGCAACGCTCTCGGCTGTCTAAAGTCCTAATTAAACCTTTTCTTAGAGGGTATCCCTGTGATCCTCGACACTCCTCCTTGAAGATAAGAGCACACTGATGGGCTCGGAGAGACATACAAGGGGGGAAAAGGGAAAAACCACGTCTATTAAATCAGTAATTAAGTCAGAGCCGGGGAGTCAATCGAAGAGGGAAAAACCAGGAGAATCCTGGGGCAGAAAAAGGAGCGCTAGTGTCAACCGGTGTGATTAAGTCCTTGAAGTGTAATTGCACGAGGGAATCAGGGTATTGTCGGCGTCAGAGAGGGATTTCCAGGAGTGAAGCAAGGGGGAGGGGATGGGAAATGATTGCATGTACACACTTCGGGTCCTGGAGCTCGGGGGAGGAAGGAAGTCGGTTTGGGCTAGACTTGAAGCAAACAATACTTAAGTTCAAAGAATAGCATGAGGGCTGAGCGGAGTGCTCGCCGTTGATAAAGTGTACCATCTGTTGTTTATACCTCATCGTTACCTCGTGGGCATCCTCTGTGAAGAAAATGAAATGAACACATGGAGCCGGTAGTTCCATTCAAATTACAAGCCCTGTTTTTCTTCCCTTACGGTCCCCCGATGAGCTCTTGGTTACCTCTCGAACTTTCTTCTTGTGCGCGCTCGTGAATTCTATTGTGCAGTTAGCAGTAGCCGCAAAACAACATCTCAACTTCTTATACTTTGTTTTTCCACACCAGATGTGGCCTGTCGAGAGCTAGAAAGCTAGAAAACATTGGAAGCGGTTCAAGATCTGTTTTGGCCATCTGCCCTGCTCATGGCAAAAGGCCACGGAATGAGTATGTCTGAGCAAAAGGTCCGCTGCTGATAGGGAACGTGTAGTGCCTCCAATCAGGCCCCGTGTGTCCGTGGCGGACGTGCAGGAAATCAAGAAGCAGGAGCGACGTGATGATCGTCATTTCCTGAGCCGAATTCTGGGTGATTAATGGGTGTATCTTGAAAGCATGACAGCACTTTGATCTATTCATTTATACACAATTTAAGTGCACAGAGAATTTAGTAGAATTTAGAACTCAGTTATAGTTCGCTGCATCAAAATCATCATGAATGCTATGGAACAACATGGCACAGCCCCGTCTCGTGGCGGTTCGTGATATGGTTACGTTATTGAATCTATTAAGTCGTGGACAGGACACGTAAGTGTAGTTTTTTTCGTGTGGCGATTACGAATTTTAAAGCAATGCATTTCAATGGGAAGCATATTTCGTGATCACAGAACGATGACGGTAGCGAGTAGTATTGATAAGGCGAAAGTCCGCGCAGGGAGGTTGGTCGGGGGGGTGGATGGGTCAAACAACACAGGACTTTCACCCCGGAGACCGGAGACCGGGGATCGCGTCCCGCGTGTTGCAGTTCCTTTCCTCCTGTACACAAATTAATAAATTAAAATAACGGGACTATTTCACGACATGGCGTGAGACCGGTTTGCATGGCAAGGAAAATATTGCTCTGGCATGGAAACACCCTGGATGTCTCGGCCTCTGCTGCTTTGATTTTGACACTAATTTAACCTTTATTATTGGTCTCTTCTGTCATGAAAGTTAAATGATCCCTTTCAGTCATTGTACTCTGTATTGCTGTTCTATAGGAATAATCACTGTGTCCCCCTACAATAAACTATGGCTTATTTCTAATACCTTTTATGTGTGGATGGACTTAAGTGTCCATTCCTCTCTTCATATATTTTTCTTTTTAAACTTTGGTGTTATGTGTCTGTGATATATGACAGTTCCCCTTGTTTTAAATGTTTCCCCTTTCTCACACATTGTATCTCTTGTCCTCCATCTTTGTAGTCCACAAAGCCCATTGACAAACTCTTGAGATTTTGCGTTTTGTGCGCCTGAAGGAGGTCGATACCTCGGAGCTCGTAGTTAAATTAACTTTTCAGATTCTAGTGTGTGGAAGTTATTTTTCTCTTGTCTTTGGATGAGAAACCAGATCCCAGAGTTCATATTAATACCTTAATGTGAACCGGACTCCAAGGTCTTTCCCTGCAGGAAAAACCTGGATGAGTTGATGGTCTTGAGAAAAAAACATGCTTAGAAATATTGGTAATTTTGTATAGGACAAAACAACACAATGGAATTGCCACCCCGTGCACCACTTCTAGCCCCGCCCCTGCATGTGTGTTCAATAAAGTTTGTCCAGCCTTAAGCCAGGTTATAACATTAAAGTAAAAGAGGTGAAGTCTTAGCTGGGCTACTCCCTGCATGTAAACAGTTACTGATCTAATACATAAACACCACATGACGTAGACAAACAGGTCTCTTTTTCCTGGTTTTGGCAAGGAACCTTTTTAATGCTACAACATACAATGACATTTTAGGTAATAGTTTTCTTTCAAATGTGTGTGAAAAGCCTTCCTAGTAGAGTGGAGGCTGTTATAGCATCAGATTTTTGCCTGTGTTTTTAGAATAACGCGTCAAACAAGCACATTAGGGTGTCCACTTACTTTTGGCCATGTAGTGTAAACTGACTCCTGAGAGCTTTGTCATGTTTTCAAGGATCAGAGTGCTGAGCAGTTCATAAAAAATAATTTAAGTAATTTATGTGATGCGTTTCAAAAGGCTAGGCTTCATTGAATTCTTTCATTATTTCTGGAAAAAAATGTAACCGGTAACTTCTGAGTGGGTGTCATTTTTAATTTAATTTGGAAGGAAACTGAATCATTCATTTTGGTTTGACCATTTAAATAACCATGTAACTCTGATCCATAGTGGGAGTTCAAATCAACATGATAAAGTGACTTTGAGGTTTAATTCTCTAAAGGCTGCTTTAAAACTGGAAACACTTCATTCCACAGTGATACAGGGAGTTTTTTTAGGCACAGAGTACTCAATCAAGCCCTGAATAGGTGTTGGCCTCCAGAAAAAGATTAGCTTCTGAATTTCATGAGCGTGGGATTGATTGGTAATGTTCTCGTGCTGCTGGACGCTGTCAAAATGCTAATGAGGGCCTTCGTATCCTGAAAAGCCACCAGCCATCAGTTAATGTGGAAAATGAGGGTCACATGTATTAGAGTGCACCCACCCACCGGCCCAGCCACACACACACACACACACACACACACACACACACACACACACACACACACACACACACACACACACACTACTAAGTACCTGCCATTATCTACACCAAAGGACCAATGGCACGAGGAACAGAATTGATTTTCCTCTTCGTCTTCACGCTGAATTTGCCTGCTAAGTGAGGGTCATTTTCTCTGCCTGTCATATTTGAATTAGTTTGATCATCCCGGGTCAGACCGGCAACCCCTGTGCTGGAAGCAGGAACGAGAGCTCGTACATACAGAACATGGACATGCACATTCTAAAGGATAATTTTCTCGCTGAATGAGCTTTCAATTGCGGGGGCTATAGTTCGGACAATGAGGAGGTTTTCTACATCGAAGGCCACGATGTGATTCACATTAAAGCGAGCAGAGATTAAATACTTATGAACACACACCCTTCCAGTTTGGTTTTGCGGCTTTTTTTTTTTTTTTTTTTTTTTTTTTTTTTTTGAATGGGATTTTTTGAAAGGAGATATTTTTAGGAAACCCTTCCAAGCACCCTAGTATCACCAAATGGCGTGAATGAATAACACAGCCAATTTGTTAAAGGTCCAATGTGTAGGAATTTCTCCCATCTAGCATTGAGATCACATATCGCAATCAACTCTCCCGCGTCACGCAGTTCAAATGACGTATTACAGCTACGCTAGCCTTTTCTGATGACGCCAGTGTCTTGCTCTTTTCAATATCCTTTTTTTTCTTTTTCTGGGTGAAGAAGAACACTCTTGTTTCTGAAATTTGGATTTTCGGCATTTCATACTACTCGCTACCGTAGTCGTGCTGTGACCACAACATATGCTTCCCATTTAAATACATTAGTTTGCATTTTCGTCGGCCACCACAAAATATACGACAAAAACGTCCCCCCGTGAACACGGATCAATAGATTAAATAACGTGACCCTTTCACGAACTGCCATGAGACTGGGTTGCATTCTCATGAACGGGTTTGGATGAGATAGTACGAAAACCTATGCACAAGCACTCGTAAGATATCCTACGAAATAACGGCGATCGCTAGCCCGTCATGTAAGAAAGTTTAGCTGACCAGGCACATCAATCAATCAATCAATCAGACTATATTTATGTAACACTTTTTATACATGTCAATGCAAAGTGCTTCATACAATACCTCCCCCCACAACACACACACACACACACACACACACACACACACACACACACACACACACACACACACACACACATTCTTTTTTTCTTATTGTTTTATTCTTATTTATTGTAAAGCACTGTGATTTTTATCTGTGAAAAGTCTTATATAAATAAACTTTACTTACTTACTAAACTTTACAATATCCCTAAAACTAACCAAAACAAACTACATATAAATAAATAAATAAACCATGAATAGATAGATAAAGAAAATGAACTCTGAAAGTTAAGTTTAGTGGTTGTTACCGACAAAAGTTGACCGGACTTGTTGAGGCCACATTGTTCTCATTGATAAAGATTGTGACCTCCGTCTCCCCCAAATCTGAAATGAAAATGCACTTCATCCTCCTGCATATAAAAAAAAAAGGTTTCCAGGTCAGAATCCTCCACCTTTGTGAACCATACCTCTCTTTGCATTCTTGGGCAACACACAACTTTGTCCTCTAATCCTTTCAAATATTTTAAGTTTTCAGCTGGCTGACATACTGTGGGAGTGTTCTCTGAAAAATTGATATTGCTTTTATTCACTCCGTTGCACACTGTCACCCAACACTGCCTCCTACAAATAGGAACCATAACTTTTACTTTTTTCTTTTCCAGCATGAGGAAACAAAGTCTCCTGTGCTGCCAGGCTCAAACAGATGCGTATGTCAAGAATCCACGATACGTCCTCGAGAGCGCTCCCATAACACGGTGATACGAGGAAGTAGTTCCTCTGAATAACCTGGCATTTAATGCTGTGTGAACGTCCGTCTTCCGACATAAATAAAACATGGGAATAAATCAGCCATACAGGTGAGAATTAGAGAACTTTAGAGAGATACATTTGATTTTCAGCATGAGATGCATGGGTAGAAAAATCCCTACATTAGGAGGGCAAAGTTGCACTCGGTTAGTTAAAAAACAGTTTCAGAAAGCAGCTGTTGCATTCTGGAGCTGGTAGTGCGTTATGGAAAAGAAACTCCAATCAAAGCTGCAAACATTCACACAAACACACGGCTGGAGAATGCGTGGGATTCCTTACATCTATACCACTTTGTTTTCTTGGCTGCATGAATTCTTATTTAAAGAAAATGAAAACAGTATGGAAATTTTAAGAGAGTTTTTGTTTTTGTTGTGTGGGAAGAGTTTATGTAGCGAGTCACTGACTTACCGTGGGTCTCAGGTGCATTATATCCTGCCTCCGCGCATGAGTGGAATCTCATTACTGGTCTCCTCTGGTAATCCATCCAGAGAAGACTTTAGCTCTGCATACTATTACTGACAGTAACAGTGACAAACATCAGCCTGTAGCGACAGAAACAGGACAGCTGCAGACATTTGCAAAGGAAGAAAAATGCGGGAATGACAGCGGTGAAAGAAGTATTACCTGTAAAATCCTTTACTTAGGTAAAAGTAGAAATACTATAGTCTCAAGCAGGGATCTTCAACAGGGGGTCCGGGACCCCTAGGGGGTCCTCAGAGTCAATGCAGGTGGGCCTCCAAATTATTGTTAATATTTGAAAGTTTTTTTTCAAAAATGTAAAAAGTCTTAACATCAATCCAACTTATTAGCAAATATAAATCCCCACTGCTTACTGGCCTATAATCAAGGTAGTCACTAAGGCCATCCACACATGTGTGCCACATGTATGTTTTAACATTACAACATGATTTATAAAATTATGCCAACAATTATTAGGCTATTTGAATCGCTCAGTATTCTATGCAAAAAATGTTGGCTTTAGGCCGCCCGACAAGTTATTGTAGGCCCATTTTGTATGCATCTTAATTCTATACAATATCTGTAGTAGGGGGTCCCTGCTCCATCTCTCTTTCAGATAAGGGGTCCTTTGCTTGAAGACCCCTGGTCTACAGTAAAATTGCTGAAATAAGAATGTTGCTTAAAAGGTCCCATATTGTAAAAAGTGATGTCCGTGCCTTAGTCCTTAGTCTCGCATTGCCAGACCTTCCTCCAAAGCGCTGCAGAGGAGGGTCTGGCTAGTCCCCACAGCATTCCAGGATAGGAGAAAAATGTGGTCTGGTTTATTGGCATTTCTCTAAACCAATCACAATCGTCTTGGGCGGCTTGCCGGATAGCGCCCCGGTGCCTCTGCAAAACAGCCTCGGGAAGGAACTTGTTTTGGTGGAACATGTGTACGTTCAAAAGTTGTTTTAGTCGTGCAACAGAAACCTCCGATTGGACAGATAGTCTAGCTAGCTGTCTGGATTTACCCTGCAGAGATCGGAGGAGCAGTTAACCATAGTCCTCACAAATCCACCGGAGTTTAGAACACCAACACAAAGAAAGAAGAAGGTGACGGACATCCGGCCGAAATGAGGGACATCCGTCGGAATTTCCGGCGGCACGTGAACAATCCCGGAAGTGGAACATCGTGGATATACGTGAGACTAGCTGCTCCTCAGATCTCTGCAGGGTAAATCCAGACAAACAGAGTTTTCTGTTGCACGACTAAAACAACCTTGGAACCTTTGTAGGTCTGGCAATGCGAGACTACCTAGGAGGAACAGAGGTGTTTTGCTGCAGCAAAGCTGGCTGCAATTGGTCCCTGGAGAGCGTTAATTACCTCCCTGACACTATATCAATCAATATTTGAAGAGAAGAAAAAGGTTCCTAAGGGTAAACAAATAGTCTGCTTTCCACTGAGTTCACTCAACCATGAAATATGGGACTTTGATAAATAAAGCTGCAAGGAATATGATTCGTTTTATCTTCTAGTGGAGTGCATTTCTTTATTTAAAAAAAGGAAATATTTAAGAGGTTATCTGTGTTTTTCAAACAGTAAATGTCAAATATTTCTCTACAAATGTCCATTTGTGTTAAAGTTGAAAAAGATCCATTATCAAGCCAAATGAAATAAAGACCGCTGGAGTCCACGTTGTTCAGATTCAGAGCGTTTGCTTTAATAGTTCACCAAAAACAGCTGCTGTTTGCGTCGTGAGCCGCCGTTTGACCCGACACAAAACAGGAAACTACAACAGGAAGTTCACGGCATTTTTACAAACACACGGGCACAGAAATGACAAGCCTTTCCTTTCTACGCTTCTCTAGTCGTCGCTCTTCAAGTCGCTGTAAAAACGTTGTACAGGGCAGCATTTGATTTGAAGAAAAGAAGAGGATTACAGAGCACAGAAAGGAGATTCAGAGGCATGTTATTCTCTCAAATTACAGGGAAATTACATATGAAAAAGGTTTTATTATGAACGGTACATACCTTTATGTTAAAGATCAGGCAATTTAAGAATATTCTGTCTTAACCTTAGTAATCTTTTACTGTAGGTTTCACTTAACAGGAAAAAAAATAATAATTATAAAAAGCCATGCAGCCAAAAACCAAAGTGCAATATCCGTGGTTTTGCGCATGGCAGCATTTTACATTGTCTGATGGGATTTTATCACCTCCAGATCAATATTCTCATACATAGGCAGCGTACGGACACTATAAGGGTAAAAAGAAACTAGGTGCATTCGTTTCTCCATCCCCCCCGTTCACATCACATGCCTCTTTCATGATGGATTGGCAAAGGGAAAGGACTAAAGACAGGTTCATTTATCATGAATGAAGTAAACCCACTGTGTGGATAATCACCCAGAGCATGTTAGTGCTGTTAATACTGGTTTGTATTTCCTGCATAACAATCTCCAATTTAGTCGTTTTCGGCTGCCCTTCCTACATTTAAAATCTTTATAAAATCTCTGACGCAAAAACAACTGCACTTTTCTTTCTTGTTTTTAAGTTAAACGATGACAATGACCCAGTGATTTGAGGATGACCGCCGTGGAAGTGGGTTGAATGAGACGTCTTGTGAATAGCCAATATTAATGCTTTTTTTGTGTTGGAAATCTCCTAGCAACCACATCTGGTGCAGTCACGGGGGTCAGTTGGAAATATGGCTGGGAGAAAAAAATATATATAAAAAGAAGGTGAGGTTTGTTGCGGTGTGAGCTTAGATCCAATTGTGCACTAATTTCAGATTCAGCAGGATCATTTCTTAATGCAAAAAAAAAGTGGTTCAAACAAGAGTGATGACTAAATGAATAGTTATGAAGCCAACAAGCGAATATTTGCCTAACAGACCTTATAATGCTTTGTGCCAAAGTGATACAATTCCAGTCTAAAGTTGTACAAAGATGAGCTAAGGACCCCCAAAAATGGCTACACAGATGGGAGAATCAAAGCTATAGTGCGTAGTTTCTGTCTCCCCCATGAGGAATTCTAAGTAATGACGACAATTCTGTCTGTGCATTCACATGACATAAGCCTTCCGTGATTGCTCACAACCCCCACCCTTCCTCCACGCAGTTGCTACTAATAGTGCGTTCTAATTGTACTCGGAACTCAAGGTCAAAGTCGGAAACTCGGGCAACCACCGAGTACCCCGAGCTAAAAATGTGATAGCAGTACTAACATACAGTTATAAGCACTTCTGTGTTATTTGTGCCTCGCTAAATCGGTCGTACACGCAGCGCTGCCATCTTCTATCTGTGGACATGTTGCTACGCTGTTCATATGCACAACATTTTTTTCGTAATGCGTTGTTATAAACTGGCATTGCTAACACTAGCTAACCTGGCTAGAGCTAATGAAAACAATGCAAATCCGACTTGTAAATGGAACGCATTCAACTCGGGTGCGACGTCATTCCCAGCTTCGGTTTCCGAGTTCCCAGGTAAATGGAAGGCACTATTAGCCAAGGAGGATAAGGAGGATAAAAAAAAACAGGATGGACTCTTCAGAAGAGGTAATTATCTTCACACGAGTTTCTGCGCACAAAAGCCGCCGGACGACACCATTTTCTAAATCTAGCCATTCAGTTGTATGAAGCTGATAGTCTTAATTAGCTTTGCATCAACTCATTTGGAAATGGCTTGAATGTAACGGACGTTCATTCATATCAAAAAAGTTACGCACTTAGTGTCTCGCCACGTAGATAGTGCTGGTTTAATTTGTCCATGTTTTGAGATGTCTGTCGATAACAGACATATTGAGTTTCAACACAATTCAAAAGCAACAACGCTTTCTAGAAAGTGAGTCTGTTACTTTGATTAAAATCAATAGAGACCACAGTGAACAGTTGAAATGTGTCAGGGGTTTTGGGGACATTTGTCTGGCGAGATATAGAGTTACTGTTGACTTTTTCACAGTATTTAGCATCGAAATTTAAATCCCATTTGAATCCATTGTTTTGTGGTTGTGGCAGTTATCTCAAAACCTCAGCAGATAACAAATGTGTGATGTACTTGTGAGTGTTATATCCCATCATGATGAACAGTAAACACTGAGTCTAATCCGGGATATTTTCATTGTTTCTTCTTCTTCTATTATTTGATTCTGTTCCCTCCAATGGAAATGCTTAAAGAATCGTAACAGTGAATTCCAGCAGGACTATCATACTAAAATCAAAGATTCTTTAACACTACTTTTTAATAGGGCATGGTTTATTTTAGAAAATACCCTTCGTTATTAATGCTTTATAAATCAGTAAAAACACACACGGCAGTTGGCGCAGTCTGTTGACTACTGGTGATTTAAAGTGTTCGATAAGAAAACATACACCAGCCGAACACATTTTTCAGAAAATAAAAGCTCTTCCTATAAATGGTTCATTACTGATTTTTAAAGCATTAAGTAATAATAAAGCATTATTTACAAGCTATAAACCCCAGTATTAAGTATGTCACATAGCCTTCATCAAGATTCCCCCAAAAAGTATTCAGTTCAGAAGTTATCTCGGGCCACGGCAGACAACCACTTCAACCTCAAGTGCTGAGACATTAACAAGTTTTCTAGAGCCGACAGAGCGCCGAGTGTTCGGAGCTAAAAATATTTCAACTTTCAGCTAAGCAGCGCAATTCAAAAGGACTTTCAGAATAGTCTCAGAGCAACAGGAGTTGCAACCAGCGTGCATGTCCCACATGAACCAGATCAGCTGACCTTCACTGCATCTGCAAAACAAATAGTTGCCCTATTGTTCCCCGAACGCTTTCATAACAGAATATTCCTGGGCAGGAAGCCTTGAGCTGCCAAATGGCTGAAGCATGTTTCATGATTTAATCCATTTGAGAGTGATTTAAATGTCCAAAACACTCAGAGGAGACAGAAGAAAACTCAGACATTGCTTTGTTGAGATCATGCTGATATCAGATGCCAAATCAAAATAAATTGAAATCAAAGACAAGTTGCTAATTTTTTAAGAAAAACGTCGCTGTTTTCTGTTGAGTAGAATGAGTATGGTGGTAAAACCATGTTGATATGGATAATTTTGGTACAGTACATAATTCTTTATATACTAAATACCATAAAACTAATCACTTTCTTTCCTGTTGTATCATGAGTGCCCTGAAGTGTACTGAATAACATGTTTGTTTCTTTTAGACATACAAAGAGAGAGAGCTCCCTAATCTCAAATCTTAATACTAACCAAGTAAAATGTGTTAACAAAAGATAGTTATCAGAAAAAGACAAGGATATTACAATCATTCTGTACAAGACGAGGCTGCTGTACAAAAGAGTTCACCCTGTTTGTGTGTGCTATACACTCCATTGCTTTAAAGATACAGTAAACAGACAAATTGCTTGCCTCAACATATAAAAGTGTAAAAGAAAGAGAAGCATCCATCTCTGCGGATGCGAGAGATATTCAAAAGCAGATAAATCGATACGGCCGTCGTTAACTGGAACCTTGCAGCGCCCCGCCCACTCCTGACCCGTTACTGACCCATTACTCACGGACATAAACACACACCATCGCACTGCTGAGCCCATATCCATCGTTTTTTCTAAATTAAGGAAGGTATTAAGATGAAGGGAGTCGATGGTGCGTGGGCTGCCAGTGAAGGCCTGGTCAAAGCCGGAGAGTCCATCTTTAGAGGACGAGGTTTGTCTCCAGGTTAGGGTGAAAAGTAGATGGGCAGTTAACTAATCGATGAAAGAGAACACACTTAGCATCCGTGGGAAAACAGAGAGAAGTTGCCTTGAATGTGCACGTTTTTCATTACATTTATTTTAAGAAATTGTTTGACATTTACGCTTATATTGGCCTTCTTGCCAGGAGATCCTTACCACTCTCATGTAGGCTACAGAGCTATGGCCAGGAGAAGATTAGCTTCAGATTAGCTTAGTATAAAGACCTACATACACAGCTTAAACTCAAATTATTTTTACATGTTCTATCTTGTTGATCAAGTTGTAGTTTTATGGAGAGCTGCATGTTCAAGTAGCATGTAGCATATACCTGCAAAACCACCTAAAAGCAGGGAGAAACAGTTGGCCTGCCTCTTTTTAAAAGTTAAATAACACACCTTCACAGCTAAAGCTCACAGATCACTGTAACATGTTTTATTTTGTATGTTTAAACTGTATACAAATGTAAAGCTTAGGTTTGCTCATGTACCATGTAGCTGCAACTCTCAACACAGCTAGTTAGCTAGGGGAAACAGCTAGCCTTGCGCTCTTCAAAGTACAGAAACACGCAAATACAAATAAATGCTTCTAAAGTTCACAAATTACTATAACGTGTTTTATTTTGTTTATACAAAAAAATAGGTTGCGGTTTTATAGGGAGTTATACATAACTCCCTATAAAACCTATAATCCCTATAATGTTTTGCTAAGTGCTACATGCTACGTGAGTTACAGCACGTGCTGTAACTCACGTAGCATGTAGCACTTTAGCACACTGTAATTTAGCAAAATATTACAGTTCTGTTTGTGTACAGATTAAACAACCGAGATACAACATGTTAATTAAAGAGGTGCTGATAAAGTGAGCCAGGCTAACTGTTCCCCCTGTTCCAGTTCATGGTAAGCTAGGCTAATCGCCTCTTGGCTGTTGAGCCGTAGGTAGCACACAGACAGTGTGGAGTGGTATCGATCTGCCACTTGGACAGAATGTAAATAAGTGTGTTTCCCAAAATGTCAAACTATTCCTTTTTTAAATTTCTTCAGTTCCAAATACAGTGTGTTAAGCAATTTCTTTGTTTATCAGATAGCCTGTACATTTTCAGCAGCTGTACAAATTGTTTTTCACCACATTCAAAAACAGGACAGTAACTAGTGATCATTTTAATTAACAGGCAATCAATTAGATCTTCAATTAATCATTTAGTGAAAAAATTGTCAGATAATTGTGACATCGCAATTTTTGATAGCCAAAGTGTCTTCAAATTATTTGCACTGTCCGACCAACAACCTAAAACCCAATGATATTGAATTTACGATATAAAACCGAGAAAAAACCCCTGCAAAACAAGCTGAAAATTATTTTGTTGCTTGATAAATGTCATAAACAAGTTTTTAACTACCGACCAATCTCTTCATTGCCTAATGGTATCAGCAATCAAACCTTTTAAGACCTAATAAAGCAACTCACTACTACCTGTGTTTTAAGTTCAGGCCTGTAATATGCTGGCATGAATGAACAATACAATCCAGGTTATGTCTTTCTTTTACAACAATCCATTTACTAACTACACAGAGCCATTATAGCAACAGTTCGTTCTGAACATGAACAGGTTGTATGAAAGGAGGAAAAAAGCTGCGTTGATTTTGAGTTTCCCAGATGATTCAGATGGGGCCAGACGTTGATCCTGCACAGTTAATTCCTGCAGCATCAGAGGACGGAGAGCAGCCAAGTTCGAACTCTTTGTACTGCAGCACCAGCTGGAGACGCCGCACTTGGAACCTAGACTCCGCTAAACAACACTATGGTATCAGATGCACTTTTACAAACCACAGACTAAACAGGCAATCCAACAGCCTCGAGTGTGAGTGAGTGTCAGATCGGCCCCTAGCCAAAAACATATCAGCTGGCCAAAAACATATCAGCTGGCCAAAAAACATATTAGCTGGCCAAAAAACATATTAGCTGGCCAAAAACATATCAACTGGCCAAAAACTTTTCTGGAGTAATTCCCAAAGCGTTCTTTTAGACAAAAAAGGAAGGACAGAAAAAGGACGGAAGTTTCAGGGCCGGCAAAAAGAAAAATGAAGGTTTGTATCTGTATTTCCATTTTAATTTTAGTCTCCCAAATAAAGACAATTGGACACAATTGCAGACTGTTCGTGGATCTTCTCCCTGCCCTCTTCTTCTTCATCTGTTTCTCCCTACATTGCTCTGAAGTTTCCTTGGATGCCCATGATGTGAGTTTAGTCCCCTCTCCTCAGCAGAGTCCCGTCCTAAGGAGAGGCAGGACTAGTGGGGGAATCCAGGGGGAGGGGCGGGGGCTGGGGGGGTGGAGGGGGGCCACGGCAGTCCGAGGTGCCTCCCCCCGCCCTCAGCCGCAGGAGATGACAGTGAAACGTTTGGAGATGCAGGACATGTTGTGCAGCACGATGCCCAGGAGGAAGAGCAGCACGCACGCCACCAGGATCACCGTGCACACGCCGGACCACGTGGAGCCCTTCCCTCCTCCCACCGGGCCGGTAACTCTCCTCTCGCCCTCGCCTCCCTCCAGCCCCACCCCCACACCCTCCAGACCCATAGCCAAGCCCAGAGGCTGCTGCTCGGGCACGGTCACCACCGTCACCCCCTTCTGCTGGCCGCCGGGCAGGAAACGACATCCCAGCTCCCCCGGCAGGCCTAACGCCCGCTCCTTGGCGATGGGCAGCGGCAGCATGTAGCAGCCGTTGCTGGGGAGGCGGATGAAGACGGGCGTGTGCTCAGAGGCGTGAGGGATGGCGATGACAGTGATGATGTCCGGGTCATCCGGGAGCTGGGAGACGGACAGGCCCGGCGGGAGCTTGGTGACGCCACGGCACCAGGGGCAACGAATCTCCTTCTGGCTGCTGCGCATCTGGGTCAAACACACCGAGCAGCACGTGTGTCGGCAATCCAGGAGTTTGGGCCGCCGGCGAGGGCTGTAGTAGTTAAAGCAGATCTGGCACTCCAGAATGGAATCTTGGGAAAGAGTCTCCATTTTTTTATTTTGTTTTTTTTTAAAGATAGGATAGGTGGTCCCTAATTATATTTACTGGCAGACAACAGCAGTTATTTAAGAGGAGGTGCGTCAAACGGGTCTCGTAGAAAGGCTGCACAACTCCAAGGGAAGTTAAGACAGCACGCCGTCTACCAACATCCACGACTTCACAGTGATGTCACAGCTCTTTGGTGGCAACATGGTCATCCATCTGCAACAGAACGGAAGAGAAATCATTGGTGAGACAGTGACGGCAGGAACAGTGAACGCTGTGGAGAGTACTTTGGTACTTGTTAACAAAAATGTCCTCTGGACATTAATATTTTATTCACTTTTTCTACATTATTACTCTCTAATCCTACAATCATAACCCTCAACACTACTGTACATGCGTAACTTTAACCAATACCCCAAAAGTTACATTTCCTATCCTTAAAATCAACCCACCAAAAACTTTCCTTAAACTGTCAAGGACAGAAAAACAAGTACAAGAGTTACACAAAAGTGCATGTTTAAACTAAATCTGAAAGGACCGTTGAGAAAATGGGATTCTACATTTGTCCGTGTTTGATTAATTCATTAAAAACATTCGTAAGCGTGTGAACGTATCAGTTGTACACATGCATAAATCAGGGCTTGGCAGCCTCCCCAGCATTTAAAAATATTCAGAAGTATGAATGATTTTTATTTGAAGAGCTAAAACTTGCAAACATGTCGGCCCTTTACGACTTGTAACTGTTGCCAAACATCCCAAACATTATTTTTTTTTTTTTTACAGACTACTGATCTCAGAGCAGGGAGATAAGATACAACCCTGATTGAGGGAGATGCTGCAGTCAAACAATACATCATAAAAGGATACTCATTATGTACAGCGCACATCGTGCGTATCAGCTGCCAGCTGACTCCAGTAGGGGCCAGTTCATTAGGCCCTTCGCCTCAGTATCTGTGTTAAGTACGGCTAATTCTTTTAACTGTCTCCTTCAGGCCACAGACTCCATAAACAATTTCTTCCTCCTCCTACTCCTCTTGCATAAATCACGTCTACCGTGTTAATCCAAGCGGAAGCCGTGATAGTTTTCTTTTACAGATGATTAAACCCTGTCAAAATAGCACCAAGGAAACAATGAATACTAAACAGGGTCCTGCCGACTTTGCCTTTTCATTTCTTTGCCCAAATAGTCAAGTGTGAAAACTGCTGAGGACGGAAGACGACTAGATTTTTCTCTTTTCCCTTTCGCTGCCATCTTAACAGAGCCGGTGTCCCTCCGGGCACGACTGTGGGTAGACAGCTTGAGTGAAGAGTGAGACAGATGGAGGGTGAGAGATGGAGAGAAAAGTGGTGATAGAAATGAAAGAAAAAAAAAAAAAAGGTGACCACCGATTGCCCTGCAAAACAGTACATCTCAGTCCTTTATCAAAAACAAGATCTCAGGCAATTAAACTTGTCATGGCGCCCTGTGGGGACACGGACGTGGCAATGACAGATAAAGAGTGTGATTCAGTCTGGAAGGCCTTTAGTTTGGTTCATCTGGGGTGAGAGAGGACAATCAAATTCAACCTTCGGCGGTGGTAAATGACTGCAACAAGACAAGGATTTGATAGCATTTTATCGAACTGAAATCCCACGTAGAATCCGCTAATCAAAACCCAAATCCTGTTGAAAGCGTTTCATCGATTGACGCATCAATATCTAGCTGCTGAACGTTAGTGCGGCAGACTAAACAAGGTAGACAAGATGCCCTTGGCCGTAGCAACGTCCTCCAGCTCTTCCTGGGGAAAACTAAGACATTCCTAGGCCACATGGGATATATAATCCCTCCTGCAGGTTTTTGGTCTGCCCTGGGCTTACTCCAGGTTGCCCTGATCAGAATTCCTCCTTGGTGGGCATCCAAGAGGCATCTTGATGAAGGCTGAGTCAACTCAACTCTTTTAAAAAGGTCCCATGACATGGTGCTCTTTGGATGCTTTTATATAGACCTTAGTGGTCCCCTAATACTGTATCTGAAGTCTCTTTTATATAGACCTTAGTGGTCCCCTAATACTGTATCTGAAGTCTCTTTTATATAGACCTTAGTGGTCCCCTAATACTGTATCTGAAGTCTCTTTTATATAGGCCTTAGTGGTCCCCTAATACTGTATCTGAAGTCTCTTTTATATAGGCCTTAGTGGTCCCCTAATACTGTATCTGAAGTCTCTTTTATATAGACCTTAGTGGTCCCCTAATACTGTATCTGAAGTCTCTTTTATATAGACCTTAGTGGTCCCCTAATACTGTATCTGAAGTCTCTTTTATATAGACCTTAGTGGTCCCCTAATACTGTATCTGAAGTCTCTTTATACGCATATTAATGTTAAAAAAATCTCATAAAGTGAACTTTTCATGCCATGGGACCTTTAAAAGAAAGAAGCAGCAGTTTCACTCCAAAATCTTTCAAAACCATTACGGATTCTACCTAGGTTTAGTTTGTAGGGACGCACCTTTCCGCTCTTACAGATAACAACTGCATTTAGAGGTTTGAGTTTAGGCCAGGTGTGACCAATCCACATTGAATACAGGTTTGTCGTCAAAATGCAGAGCTATCAGTTGATATGTTCATTAAGATGGTCCGCTCGCTCAGTTTTAGCACTTTGACTTGCATAAAAATGATCCCAATGAGTTCCAAGCAGTTTAGTACAGAGATTTTTAATTTAGGGGAAAAAAAAGACAGCAATGGTATCAAATCACTAACTGGTATCCCTGAGTTGAGGTATAGTTGAGTGGCATGCATGGCTGTAGAGTCTTTGTTAGTACGTTTTAAATTTTTTTTTTAAAGAACCACACTGAACATAAAGAGCGTTTTTCAATTGAGAGTTGGATTAAATTGTTACTTATCTACATGTTCAAATGAATGCAACTTTTCACTTTACTAGCAGTCCATGAAAGCAGGACAGTGGGTGGCACAACCTTAAAAAACAAAAAATGCAAAGACTGACATTTAAAAAGCTTTGCCATGTGGCCGGGTTTGCACAGTTGGTAGAGCGGGCGCACATATGAAAAGGTTTATTCTTCGACGCAGAAGGTCCAGGGTTCAAGTCCGACCTGTGAAGGTTTCCTGCATGTCTCTCTCCCCTTTCATGAAGATTATATTATATTTGCTATTTAGCTCAGTGGCTACCTGAATGTTTTGTGCATAGTGTGATGAATTCAGATTTTTCAATATATCCAGTTACGGTTCTACAAAATGTAACCTAATCTAATCGTAAACCAAGCCCAGATGCTTCATCAACGTGAAATGCTGTGCCCAGTTCGCGGTAAGACTACAGAAAGTGACCCAAGAATTCAAAGACAAGTCCTTCCTTTGCCCTCCCGCCAGCCTTCCCCGGGGCAAAACACTCTCTCTCAAGCCGGGGTCCGGAGGCCAGACCCTTCGCCCCCTCGGGCCCCCTCAATCTGCACTCCCCCTGCTGACCTAGTTTACGTTACGGAGTCAAAGTCGAGGAAAAAGTGCCGAAAAATCCTGACAGGTTTTATGGAGAAGCGAAGGAGAGAGGAATACCAGCACACAGGAGAGGGAAGCCGAGAAAGAGAGCTGCCCTTGAGGGGGCGAGACAGCCCAGGGTATTACTGAATCATTTTCCCAAAGATAAGGATTAGCTTTGATCTGACATAAATGCTTTGTGGCTCAATATTCCCATACACCCAGTCGCTCTCTCTCTCTTGCCTTCCTTCTTCCCTTCTTACTAAAACAAAGCTTTTCCTCTTCTGCTTTACATTCTTCATACTTTTGACCGGGTAATAGCTTTCCCTTTTTCCCCCCCTCAATCTATTTTCCTTTCCACATCTAACTTTCCACTAGAGATGCATTGATTACAACTTTCTAGGCCGATTCTGATTTCCGATTTTCTTTGAGTTAGGCCAGCCGATACCGATTTTAGCCGAATCCGATTTAATTTTTTCTAACCACTTTACAAACGCACGCAAATATTTATTTTCTATCTTTTCTTTAATAGAACATTTTGCACAGAACATAGAACATGTTTTGAACAGATAATGGATCGCTATAAAATAGAACTATATAAATTACTCCTGGTGTGGGAAATTCACACACATCTTAAGTGCAATGTTAGAACCATTTCCTTCTTTTCACATCCAATATCCAACTAAAGAAAATGTGATTTTGGTTTCCGGTGTAGTCCCTCCACGCCCTAATTTCTCCTTGCAGGTGTTGCATATTACAAACTTGTTTATCTTCTGCACTCACGCTGAAGAATTCCCAAACAGCTGACATGTTGCAGGTTAATTCACGCGGTTCCCTACATGTGCGAGAATAGTGCCGACACGCTTCACACCGCGAGCGGGTACGCGCCACACACGGCGGGAAAGTTGAGAGAAAGGAAAAAGAGACTGTGCTGTCGCGTCCGTGTGTAACTCGTATAACTTCTGTTGTCAGTTAATTGTAGCGTTGACCGGCATGAAATCGGCATATGTCAGACTGACCTGCCGGTCATGGCAAAGCACGTGAAAACCGGCCAATTCCGGTCACCGGACGGTCTATCGGTGCATCTCTACTTTCCACTCATTTTCTACATGGCATGGACTAGAATCAAGCAGCACAATAAATGCAACAAAATATCGAAACAGTGATATTAGCCACAGCAATTCACCCAAGTTCATTTTGTGCCATTCAAAATCCAAAGCCCAGGAATTGAGTCGTCTGTCGAGACGATTATCGATTTCACTCAAAATGAGCAATATCTCACTTGTTGCAGCTTCATTCAGCAGAATATACATCACTGTCACATCTGAGAACTCTATTTACAGTTTTCGTTTCACTGCTGCTCTCAACATCAACTCTCCACAGCCCTGATGACACAGTCGTCAACTCGGGATGGACGAGTTGTGTCTAAGGTAACGATGAAATCACGGCCATCCAGGGTCAATTTTTCTCCGAACCTGAAAAAAATAACACGTCGGCTGCAACTAAATAACAACAATGTGATTTATCGGTTCAACTGAGCTGTAACCAGGGCAAACTGGCTTTTCAGCGAATGCTCAGTTTGTGACCCATTTTCTATCACACCTACATAGAAACACAAAAAAAATACCCCCCACCCTCCCTAAAAAAGGCCCTGGTGCAGCTTTAAACAACAATGATTCTCAACTGGAAGACAAATTAAGACACAAATCACTGGAAACCACTTGAAGGAAAGTTTAGCAGTGGACTGAGCCTCTCTATATGGTCTATTTCTGTAAAAGCGTGACTTCTCGTTAATAATTCGGAGTGTTTTTGTGGCATCATCAGGGGAGCAGGGAAGGACGTATGACTTAGTTATGATGCAGAGTGACCGAGCTACAGCCTCCACCACCCCAACATGCCTGTGGTCCGCTGGGAGTAACCAAACAACAAAAAAAAGACACACACACACACACACACACACACACACACACACACACACACACACACACAACAAAACACACGCACACACACACACACATTCCCTCAGGGCCTCCACACACAATCAGCCGAGGAGAAAGGGCACTCGTCCTAGCAGACAGAAGTTAAAAATAACCCCCACAGCCAGACGTACATACATGCACACACATATATACACACTGTACTCACACACACACACAGCTCCACCCAGAGCTCGATATAATAAACTACCTGGACGCAGCAGGAGGGAGGTGGGCTGTGTGAGCAGCATGGATGAAAGACTCGGAAATCTGCAAACCCTGAGGTGGTTTGAACCAGTGTGATGTAACTGTTCATATCATGCATGTGCATGCCTGGTCATTTTAGGACTTATGTTCACATCGAGCAGGTGCAAAGCCATCACCTGAAATGTGCAGGCTTTTTCGGATGTAGCAAACTACAACGAGAATACTAAAAACATAAGATAACACCCCGTAACACAACAGGTTGTTGTTGTTCTTTCACAGTTAAACAGATATTTTACATTTTAAACAGAATGTGGTTGAAAGCTGCGGGGGAAAAACCTAGCAAGTGGACCTCGAGTTAAGATTTTTGTCAAATGATCCATCTACTATAATCATAAATGACAGTAAGAGTAAATATAACAGTTTCACTGGAAATGCACTTTTTTATGAACAATAAAGTGCAAAATTATTAGCATTATTAAATATTACAATTATACGTAAAACCCAAAATAACATTGATACTGATATATCTGTGAAACGCAAATGTTCTCTGATGATACAGGTGTATTTATGTACACTGTAGAAGTATCCAAATCAGAATTTTGTTTTAAAAGAATTCTGCATATATCACATCAATGTGGATGATAATTTATCAGTAATGATAACAATTCAGAGCATGGTGAACCACCAATAATAAATGTGGACATATATTTTTTAAGCATTTGTAATGTATACATTATTGTGAGGCTTGATATTGCACACAAATTGCCAATGTGAATTCATTGGAATTCATTTGGATGCAGCTGGTATCTGCTCATAATAATAAATCATCTCAAAAAATTGTTGGAGTGACACAAATTGGTCCTTGGCCCATGGCCGAATATTCAACAAAATTTCATTAAAATCTGTTGGCGAGCTTTTCAGATATATATAACAACCAAACACACAAACAAATGAAACATTTTTTAAAAAAGGACTGAAAGCTCTGTGGCAGCAGTTAACAATCATGTCTGGACTGATGCCCATATTCACCCGTTTCTTCATGAGATTTTCAACAGATATCGCCGCTCAACTCTTCTCCAATACACCAAACAATTCCCAACGCTATCTTTCCTCCATCAGATATTAAAAACACCAGAGAGCCAGGAGCAGACACATTTCCTATCACTTTCAAATCAGCCGGAAACAATGAAACTGAACACGCTCCATTTGGAGTCTGTCCATGTGATTTGTGGCCCTTTCCATTACGCGCCAATGCACGTTCACTCATTTCAAAATGACAGATAAATGCATTGTGCTGGGATGCAGGTGTTCCATGTGTTGATTTTATGCTAATTGCTTGTCAGTTATGCATGCTAAAGTATGAAATTAATCTCAATATCCTTGTTTTTTCCAGTGAATAAAAGCAGAGGTGGTAACAGAACGGTTTATTAATCTTGACATGTTTCAGCTATGAGATTTTAGCGGCAACATAAATAAACATGCCAAATCAAATGCGTTCTCGTCTTAGTCTTGACTGTGGGCAGTCTGCTGAGCCAGCATTTGCATACAGTCGGCGTGTTGATTTCCTCACCCACACGTTTTGGATGGGAGTCAACATTTCTTCCAGAGTGCATTTAACAGCTAAAGTAGTCATGCAGTAGCGGCTGAGGCTAAAGGGCAACAGCGGCTGCTTTTTATGCTCCACAGTCCGCCTGTGCGTGTTAATCCAGAACTCATCAATTAACTTAACACTGCAACCCATTTTTCATATACGTTTCATATAACTGCACAGGCGAGAAGGACGGAGAACAGTCAGTCCTTGACTAAGGTAACAGCATATAGGCTAGTATGGATATGTGTTAGAAAAATAAGCTAGTGTGCTTATCCTTACTTCTTCAAAAGGGCTGTGTGAGGATAATGTCTTGGCTTTTAAGGTTAAGACCAAGTTAAATTTGGGAAAATATAGGGATTTGGCATATAGTTGTGGTTAGGGTATAAGGAAAGCAAAAGAAATATTAATCTGAGACATGACAAAAAGAGATATCTCCAATGTAAATCCACATTAATCCTTCGCTTTGTGTTCAACTTTGGTAGATTTTTTTGACATACAAATACATGTCTAGAAACTAACAGAGTCCAAAATGGAGGAAGCTAGCTAGCTTAGCTGTGTTGCACCATCCACTTTTATTTAACCTCCTTTGTTGGAGTATAAACTTCTCCACACAGAGAGGCCTGGTGTACAAATATGTCTTCATGCGTAGCCTAAAAAACTAGCTTGAAATTATTTTCCAGTTACTGAGAGTTAGCAAGCTAGCATGACTATGCTTGCATATTTTCTGCCGGTTAGTGCATTAGCCGTTAGCTTATCAATTATCCCCACGAGTGGTCATTGCAGGTAGCCCAACAAGCCAGACCCACATCAAGAGCAACGCTAGTTGATAAATTAAACTTTTGCCGTATCCAGTCGGCAAAACTCCTAATAGAGAGCCAAAGTCACGCCTTTCTATTTCCGGTAAATGGGACCCATCTTTCGACAAAATATGAACGGGATTCAATGGAGAGATAATTATTTTTTGGTCAGGTTTGAATTGAGCCACGGATTACAAATATGATGTTCGTCAATTTAAAAAGATATTTTTTCAGCCCAAAAGTCTCTTTCAGAAAGTCTGAGTTAGCCGTAGGTTTGTTGTAGTACCACTTGTGTGAAACCGCTCAGTGAACTACATCTCTCCTCTGACACAATTTACGTCACTTAGCTTGATGCTCAACTTGCTCGCTAGCTTAGCTCTGTTCCACAACGCATGTAACGTTATCTTACCTGATGGGTTTTATCCAGTGAAGTGTTTTCAGCAGATAAGCAAAAGAACAAGAAAGATCCTCTGCTCATTAGAGTAACGTTAACAGCGAGACGTCATCCATGCGACATTGAAGTGTGTAGTCTTTCTAATTACGTATTTTCACAGTCTTATACTTCAACAGTTTAACAATAAACTGAGACTTTCTTGACTTGCGAAATTATCTATTAAACTGACGAACATCATATGTGTAATTCATGGCTCAATTCAAACAGGATCAAAAAAAAAAGAATTTGTCTTTCCCCATTCACTACTGTTGATATTTTTTCCGAGTTCAGGTCCCATGGCAGTCCGCCGGAAGGGGAAGGACTTCGCCTCTCTACACATCTTCCTTTTTTAAGAATGACTTCAGTGCCGTTCTTCGTTCTTTTCTCAAAGAAAAGCTTAACTCCAAGTCTTCCAGAGTCGCAGCCAAAGCCGATTCGAAAGACTGTTAGCCAGCAGCAGCAGCCATCGTCTTTGTTTTCAAGTAGCAGGGAATTCTGCCATCCTTATGTTAAGCCTGCCCACCGACTCTATACACAATGTGATTATGTGATTGGCCTGACTAGAGTTTGGTTTTTCCAGCTCGCAAGCCAACGGAGAGTTGCTAGATGACCCTGGCTAGATTACAGGACCAAACTACTAGAACCACATATTTCAAAGACACACGGAGACACACGTTTTTAGTTGTTGCGGTAGCGAGCTGCACAGAGCCCTGAACACCCAATGATCACCCAACATCAGTGTTGAACCTCAGTAAGGCTCTTGTTGCCGAATGGGAGTAAACCCCTGCGGCCTGGCAATCCAACATCTGGAGTGGAGGCTGTTATTGAAGCAGATTAATGCTGCTGGTCCATCGCTATCACTGCGTTCATAAAACTGAGTGATTATTGTATATTGTTGTGTTGAAATGTTCTTGTCTATGCACCCCCACCACTAAATATGACGTGTGATGGATTGTGTGCATGAGTGTGTGTGTGTGTGTGTGCATGAGTGTGTGTCAGCACAGATGGAGCCCCTGATAAGAGGTCTGTGCAGCCGACCACTGCAGGACACATTATGGCAATTTCCAGCTTGAGGAGCCAGTGAGCGTCAGAGCTGGCAGAGGGCTACTGAGTGAGCTCGGCCCCCACAGATCTGCCCGAGCGTGACACCAACCCCTGCACCCGCTGGGACGCCGGCCAACCGGAGGAGGTGGAGGACAGTGGTGTTCGTCCAGTACATCTCCCCAAGTATTTGGTTTCATTCTCTAAAGCCAATATTTGACTACAGAAGACCTTTTCCACAGTTAACAACAACACATTCACCCGGGAAAACAGAAAGGAGAGGCAGTGCTGATTGAATTACCTCACTGGTCAGAGTTCTCTGGTCAGTTTACGAAAACAGAGACTAAATGTATAACGCTGAATAAGTTTACAGCAGTACTGACAAAATGTATCACAACCGAAAAGTTGACATTGAATGCAGAGTAAGATTTAGTAATTCTTTTGTAAGATTTTACTTTATTGAACTGACCCTTAAGTTGTGTTAAGGCAACATTAAACACCAATGCAAGCGATAAGTTGTTAAGCTCCAGGTCAAACTAAGCAACCTCTGCCCCCCCCAGCCTGATCAAGATGTTTGGGAACAAAATGCAGCAAGCTCTAATTGATTTGTGTCGAGTCCAGGCTGCACACCCAGTGGCACTCATGACTCTTTCCAGGACAAGTACGGGGCCCTGTGCACCAAAAGCTTCCTTAATTTCTGCTGGTGAATCCACTAATAAACAAGAAGCACTCAGGCTGCAGCGAACGGATAATTTCCATTATCGATAAATCTGTAGATTATTTTCTCGGTTAATTGATTAGTTGTTTGGTCTATAAAATTTCTGTGAAAACTGTGAAAAATGTCGATCTGTTTTTCCCAAAAAGCCCAAGATGACGTCCTCAAATGTCTTGTTTTGTCCACAGCTCAAGGATATTCATTTTACTGTCACAGACGAGAGAAGAAACTAGAACATGTTCACATTTAACAAGCTGCATGGAATCAGTAAATATTTCCTTTTTTTTCCATTAAAAATGACTCAGATTATCAAAATAGTTGGCGATTAACGTAATAGTTGACAACTAATCGATTTATTGGTTAATCTTTGCAGCTCTAGCACTCACTTTAATCCTAATAAAGTTCTATTATTTAAAAAAAAAAAACTGCTGAAAATTTTAATCACAATAAGGTCAGCTGACTTGTTTTTGGCACTCTGTCGTGAAAATTGGCGGGATACGAAGAAATGACACAGGAAAGAATGCATTTGAAATGTTTCTTTGCCAATTCTGAAAGTCTTGAAATGCAAAATCCATGTTCAAATGCAGCAATATAGCTAAATTATTCATTTATTTTTAGGTGTGCACAAAATATAACAGTCCTATGAATATACTGCAACATTTTGCTCACAAATGTGTCTATATATACAGTAACTATATTGTTTGCCTATTTAACTTCTTTAAAAGTTGCACTATTTATATATATTATTGGAGTGTAGTATATGTGTGTGTATATAACTCACATACATGTATGCATGTGATTGACGGGGTGCCAATGCTCCTAAACTATCCCATCAATCCTCAGCGAGGTCACACAGAGTCCAAAACCTCTCATCAGCAAAACAAATCCTCTCTGCTCTTTGATGAAAGGCATCTTCCACACGGAGAAATTGTGCAATTTTCAAAGCAGATGAAAGAGGTGAATGCTGTGATTTCTGCAGCCGGAGGCCTGATCTCCATCTACAGATTCAAATAAAGATCCTGGAGACCTGAGATAAAGGCGAGCACGGCAGCTATGCCCAAACTTCAAACAGCACTGACACTTTTAATTAAGCTACGAGGCTGCTTACAGAAACTATGTAAATAGGGATTATTTAAAAACTATTAATAACCTGCGGGACAATGGTGCTGTCAACGTCTTATATCCATTTTGACAAAAAAATATATATATATAAAATCCTGAAAAGTTCCACCAATTTCTGAAACGACGACGACTCTCTTGAAAACATTTCATAAGTGAAAGTGCTCTTTAGATGACTCATAACTGTAACTCGTGAGCCGTAATGTGCTTTTTCCTCTCATGCCAGAAATCATTTTGTAAGAGCAGGTCTCATTTCTTCAAATGGAGTATATCTCGCTGTGGTAGGAAACACTTTGATTCACTTATTAAATAAAAGAGTTCACCACAGAGAGGGTTATAAAATCTACTGCTAAGGACAGGCCTCGGGGCTCTATTTCTGAAGAGGCACTAAAAATAAAAAAAAATAAAAATAAAAAAGACATTCAAAATCCACAGACTTTTATGGAAAAGTCTGCGTGGAACTGCGTGTGCAGTGAAATGTGTTTTTTTCTCTCCGAGGTTTGTCTACCTGGGCGTCTGGGTTTGTGCTTCTTAAAGTCTGATAGGAGGCGGTAAATAAGAATCATTACCTGAGAACATTGTGCATCTTTTTGCAGCTCTTACAGTCTATCCAGCAAGATGCGTCGCAGCAGGCAGCGAACGCACCCCAACCCCTGCTCCTCCGAGTATGAGATCATTCGCACATCAGTGAACACAGCGGGAGAGTGTGTGTGTGTGTGTGTGTGCACGGATGTTCTGTGTGCATACCCATGTGCTTGAATGTGTTTTTAGGTGTCTTGCTACGAACAGACAAAGACCTAGTCGATTTTTGAAGAAACTCAGCAGGTAAACAGAAAAAGAAATTAAAAAAAACTTTCAAAAAAACACTTTCACTGGATGCTCAAAAATAGCCCAATTAGAGAGTCATCAAACAGTCTTCTGTTCAGCCTGCACCTCGACTATCTACCACAGACGGGAGATTGTTGCTAGGAGACAAACATTGTCATATCACTGCCGTTTTGTCAAAAAAAAAAACTTGCGGGAAAGACCAGAGGTGTTAGACGTGACAAGGTGACGGTGCGGCACTTTTTTAGAGTTCCCCCCTCACAACGGTTTCATGTCACCTTGTCACCCTGAACACCTTGATGTCTTTCACTGGCGCTTGATGCGTTAATTATTGGCAAACCCAGGCAAACGAGACGGGCGACATCATCTACTCCACAAAGCAATCTCTTCCCCACACACATCTGGGTTTCCAGAAGGAAAAACTGAAGTTGTCAGGCGAAGAGAATCAGGAACACGCCTGAGGAAATCGAGGATAAGCCTCCCTCAAGGAATGTTTGTTTTTCTATAAACCTATTTTGGTGTCTTTTAACACTTTCTGACAACTTGATTTCACTTCAAGTCTTAATTATGTGTGAGCATGAGTTTTACTCCAGTAATGCGTAGAATACAGTCCAGATGTCATTTATTACTAGGGCTGCCCCCGCTTAGTAGATTAGTCGTTTTAGGCTTAGTCAGTTTTTCAGCTTTTTCATGCTGAGTGACCCATTTCCAAGTTACGTATCAGCACATCTCTTGTAAACACAAGATTTAAAGTAGAGCTTTTGCATGATACTTTGTGCAGTAACTCAGTTTTACAGATCTGTCTATTAAATCAACTAATCGATTAGTCGATAAAAATGAGCGTTATGCCGACCTTACACCGAACAACTTGTCAAGCGGTTCCACTGTCGCAGACGGATTTCTAATATCGGAATGAAATCCTGAGAGTCTTGCTAGAGTCGGGCGCGCTCCCGTCGTCTCAATCGTTTGGTGTAGGGCGGTCATAAAACTCAGTCCCAGTCGGTCTTTTCCCCGTCTTGACGTTCAGACAGAACCAAACGTGTTTGACATTATCCTAAGTTTTAAGTCTTGGTAGTGAAGTTAAATCTTGTGAACATTGTCAACAACCAGTGGGTGTGCTCCCTCCAGCACCAAACGGGAAACAGTAAACGGCTAACCAATGTTGTTATGGTTGATATGGCGCCCCGCTAAGCTAAACGCTAACGAGGGAAAGTTGCTGATTTTCAACCTTTCTGAGACGAGTAATCCAACGGGAGCTTTACCAGCAGATAAACGTGGACCTCCACCATTCATTCATCATTCTATACGGCAGAACAGAAAATCGGCAAACTTTCACTCACTAGCTTGGTTCCAATTTTCTAAATAAATCCAGTTGTAGTCTTGCAATGTGTGACCCTGCAAGATCCCCAGTCTTTACATATTATGACAGTCTTTAACGTTAGATGTAAGATGATTGACTTTAGACTTTTCAAAGTCTATTGAAAGTCTTCTAGTGTTTGGTAGGCATTAGTCGACAGCCCTATTTACTACTGCACTAAACTGCCTTACAAATGCAGAGAGCAGTAACTACTCAAAGAGTAATGTGAAGAAGAACTCACCCAGTCAGAAGAACTCTGTCTAACTTGCTCCCGGCAGTCCAAATCATATAGAAGTAGTAATATTGTGTGATCCAGCAATGTGTTGACAACAGTGTCCTGCTTTTAGATAAAATATGAGCCTGACAAGCTCCAGAGACAACACGTCAACGCGTCCACTGTGAACAAATACAGCCGTGCCTGAGGCAGTAACAGAGTGCTCAAACCGGTTTTCTCTGCAGCCCAAAGCATCACAGGGTCAGACACACCTATACTTTGTTGTATTGGTGCGGTTTACTGTACTAGGGCTGTTGGAGGGAACTGCAGATACTGTTTCAACTAATCAGGCGGTTTCCTGGATTTTGTTTGGGTTTGAATTGCCAATCCTCTCTCCCCTGACCAAATGAGCCCAAACAGACCAAACCAAACAAGTAAAAACACCGGACAAGGACTCTTCTCACTCCCAACTCTTAAAATACTGACGTTTGGTCAGTGGCTCCCAGCGTCAGATCCCAACGCAAAAATCTCCAGTAAGAGTGTGTATGGAATGCACCGGGTAGAGTAGCGACTTGAATGAGACGCTGTAAGATGATGTAGTGTTAAGAGCAACAACGCTAGCGAGTAGTATGAAATCCACGTAAGGAGGTTGGTTTGGGTGGTGGATGGGTCAATGAACACAGGACTTTCACCCGGGAGAAAGGGTTGTGTGTCCCGTTCTTGTCCCGCGTGTCACCAAAACGTACATTTTGTAATCCCACCCTCGATCTTTTCCTGTCCTGTGCTGTTCTCGTGCCGCATGTCAGTTAATTTGACGTCCCGACCCAGAGAGTCAAAAAGTGACGCCAAGAGTCCCGACCAAGCCCGTCTAAATAGGACGCTAAAGGAGACTTTTTGTGCCAATAACAAAGGCCAAAGGCACCTGACCAGGAGTCGCTTTTTGACACAATGGGAGTGAGAGTAATTTAAAAAGATTACATTCCCTGTGGTCGCCATTAAAAATACTTTTTAAAGATTTACCACAGAAAACTGTTTAAATATGCAATGATTTGTGGGTTTAGTCTATATCCACAATGTTCCACTTCCAGGGATTGCTCCGGTGCCGCCGGAAATTCCACCTGATCACTCTCTTTTCGGCCGGATGGTCCATGGGATCTTTAAATTGTAGTAAACTAAATATCTGCAGGCTTTTGTGGGCATTTTTCATAATTTTTTTACTTGTTTTAGATCTAACAGTTAATCAATTATTCAAGATAGTAACTGGAAGATATAAGAATAATGAAAACAATCGTTAAGTTTTGCCCTGAACTAGCCACAGATGCAAATGTATAATTGTCCGCAAAACTGTGAAACCTGTGAGTCATCTTTTAAATCATGAATAACACATTATAACCTCTCTCAAATGTTACATTATATAGTGTAAAATGTCCTTAACCTTTCATTACGAGGCACAGAATTCTGTAGCGAGTTTCATGCATTAATGTTCTCCTTGGTGTAAGTCATATTTAAATGCTGGATTATTTTCCTTTTTTGACTTCCCATTAGCTCTGATCGTGTGGAAGCCCCACTAAACCTGACGCATTACAGCTACTTTTCTGTTCAATGCAATTATGTTTTAAAATGCCAATTAAACACAGGAACATCACCCTGAGTAACATGAAAGGACTCGAGAAGGTTCAAGTGGCAAAACCGAGCTGCAAGGTTAATGGAGTGTGTGCTGTTACCAGGCAACATCAAACAATAGTCCCATTTAAAAAACGAGATTGTAGAAATGTGCAGCCACGACAACAATCCTCCATCGATGACATGCTGCGTGTCCAGTAATCCATACTGTGTCAACAGTCTGCCTGCAATCATTAAAAGGGACACGGGAATCAGCACTGAGAACAAACAATAAGCACGCTTACTTTTCAATCTCAGATCAGCCGCATTGAGAGGATTGGAAGACATTGTTGTCTTCCATTCGACCATGCACCTGCCCGGGTAAAAAATCAACACTTTTTCTGACGTTTTAGTCTCTTTTTTTCAATACTTTTGGCACTTTTTTTCAATACTTTTGGCACTTTTTTTCAATGTTTTTGGCTCATTTTTTGACGTTCAAAGATTCTTTATACTACCATGTATAAACACCACTCACACCTACTTTTTACCAGTTTTATTTATAGAATTCATGGTCAATAAATGTCATTTATAGAAAATGATACCCAACTCTTTCAGCAGAAATGATAAATTATTTAGACTTCTATTAAAGGAAGGACAATCACAGACTGGTATATGTCAACATTCAGTAAGGATACTGTTTTGAAACGTTTTTCCATTTTTTTTTTTTTTTTTTTTTTTTTATGTTAACATTTTTTATAAATTCAATGAAAGTAGAGATCTGATGTGTTGTTGTACTTGCGAAGCCATTGTATGGAATCATCCATGTTATTTTTGGGTAAAAAAAAATTAGGTAGTTAAAAAGAAACCCATATTTCTGACATAGAAATTTACAAAACAGACAACACAAGGGTTAGGCTAAGCAGTCTTTGTCTGAGCATAATATGGCCGACGTGTACAGAAGAAGCTCAATCTGAGGACCTAAAAGATGTCTTTCAGGGCTGTACATACCTTGTTGCCTCGTAATTCAAATAAATTTTGGTTTAAGGATGCTATTATTTGATTAAAAAATAAAATCTATCTTAATGCACCCAAATGTTTGATTTCCAGTTTTTTTCTAGGTCTGACCAATTAAAGGGAAAAATCTAATAGCGATTTTTCTGCCAGATATTGAGATAATGATTTGATTTGGGATTATTTTTTTTAAAGTTTAATATTGTCTGTGTAACAGCTAAAACATGGCATAGAACATTATAACATGAGACACCATCGAAACTGCTCTATAGCTTTGTGAGGAACATAGATATGAATTTCCAGCAATAAGTGATGTGTAACATTATTCCAGCATTTATCTTATAAAAACAACAGTAAATATTAAAAAGAAGAATAAAGAGAGTTAAACCAAATGTGACAAAACTCAATATTGATTAATCGCGGTCTTCGCGATTAGCTAATGGCATTCTTTCAAATTGCGATTTTGATTCGAAGACGATTAATCGCTCAGCTCTAGTTTTTTCTTTCACGTTTTCACGTCAACTTACTTCACCTAACATTTATTAAGATAGCTGGTTGGTAGGGCTGGGTATAAAGCTATAGTGCGTAGTTTATGTCCCCCCATGAGGAATTCTATGTAATAAGAACTAAAGCTTTAAATAACCCAAATTCTCCAATTAAAAATCGATCTCTGCTTAAGAGATCTGGTATTCATTTTTTTTTTTTGGGCAATTCTTTATGTAAACATTTATCTAGTGAATTATGTACAAAAATGTTGAGGGTTGCTTCTTGCTTGTACAATTGACAGCACAGGTTCTCTGAGAATCTCATATGCAATGCAGAAAATTGATATTGTAACGGAAATTTCCCCAACCTAATGGTTACCAAGTCGAAAAAGGTTATGGAATCGGGACTGTTGTGAATAACGTTACATTCCATTCTGTGAGAAGTTGGAAGAAAGTTGTTCTCATCCATTTTATTTGTATCCTAGAGTGCAACACTGTTTTCCTATCTCTGTGAACAGACCTTGAGACAATCCCTCCTCCCATCCTGACTCTTTTGTATCTTAAATGAATGAAGCGATTGTTAGATATCCTTGTGTGTCTAATTAAACCTTTAGAACATTGTGAACCGAACCCTGATTTGTGTCACTTTTTGTTCTCCGAGACCTCGTCCCACAAAACCTGATCGGATTGTTTTCAAACAGGGACCTTGTGATTTGGAAATTAGGAAATCATCGGCGGTACCCAGGCAGGCTGGGGAGAGTCAGGATATCTTCCCACAGAGGACACGTGTGCTGCTTTGACACTCTCTGTTTGGCATCAACAACAATAGGTTTGTCTTTACCTCAGGCTCCTTATGGAAACATGAAATGTGGTTTCCAGCTCATCTCATTTTCCGTCACCACTCTGCAAAATCCAAAATGTGTCAATTTGGACGGATGGAAAATCCATAAAGACAGCTCAGTCTCAGTCAGAAACAGAAAAACACATGCTCTGGACCCTGCTTTAATAATCTATTCATGACAACATTGGATGTTTAAATGATTTGTTGCCTCACTGAGATGAAGTACCTTCATTTGTTCATCTTCATTTTTATCAAGTATTTAATTTGCTGGATTAACCACAGAAAAGGTGAATTAGAAGCGTTTCCATCAACTGGTTTAAAGCGAATAAACTAGACTACGCAAAGCGTAGTTTCGTCACAAGTTGACGTAACGCATGGTTGTAGATTGCAAACCAGCTGGCTAAATCAAAGAGTTTAGAAGCTAAATTATTTGGCTAAATGGAGAGAGGTAGCGCTGTACAAGTTACAAGCCACCTGTGTGCAGAATACAGGGTTGTGGCTGAGACATTTGGTGTCAGCGAGACAACCGCTCACCGCTGTGTATACATGGTGTGCAGGGCCATAGGATATGATCCAAGCTGTGGAACCAATTCATCAGTTTACCCGACGTGGCTGAGGCACAGGCTACAGCGCACCGCAAATACACCACGCACCTTGTGCCACAAGTGCACGGCGCACTGGATAGGACCCGTATCCTGATGCTGATGCTGATAGTCATGGGAGTCCCAACTTATTCTGCAAAGCTGTTTCCATCTCCCATTTTGCGCATTAACTCTTTTTTTGAAAAAAAATACTAAAAAAAATACTAAATGCGCATGATAATACGTAGATGGAAACATGACTAATGAGGCAATAATAGCATTGCTCCATACACCGCACCATGATTGTCAATCAATGGTGCTTTTCAGCGGCGAGTGGACTGCAGACTTCTTGCTCGTTTCTGTCCTTTTAAATCCTTAAAAAAAATACTTTTTTTTTTCCATCTTTCAAGCAAGTTGAAATATGTCTTCATTATAATCCCAAATCATTTGAGTATAAACCAATTAAGAATTGTTAATCCCTTTATTCAAAGTGCAAATTAAAATCTTTAGAAACAAGGACAAACGGAGCAAAGTAGAAGTATAGATAGCAGAAATCCTTAAGTAACAGCTGTAGTAGGACAAAGGGACGACGGGTGTGTTGTAAAGTACACTTTAAAAAAAACGTACACTATACTGGACAGGAGCAATGAAGGCCTAACTGGCAGCATTAATGAGAAAAGCCTGTAAACCAAAGTCAACTAGCCTATTTTCTGTTTGTGCGGCAGAATTAAGAAGTGAGGTTGACATAGGGCTGCTCGATTATGGACAAAAAAAATAAATAAAAAAATCATAATCACGATTATTTTTGGTCAATATTGAAATCACGATTATTTAACATGATTACCCATTGACCTTTGGAAAGACGTTGCAATTATTGAACTTAAGAAAAAAAAACAGTGGAAACATTAAATCAACAGTGAAAACTCCTAGATCTGTGAAATTGAAATTGAAAAAACATCTTTCGAAGAGCTGTAACCACTGTCTTTCCTTTGTTTTTTTGTTCGGTTTACATAACTTTGTTCTATTTATTAAATTTTTTATGCACACTACTGAAAGAGCTGCTGAACAGATTTCCATTGTACTCTGAGCATACTGACAATAAAAGATCTCTCTCTCTCTCTGAAAAATCGTAATCCCAATTAAAATTTCGATTAATTGCACAGCCCTAGGTTGACGGCTGCCGGGCCACCTGCTACTACACTTGTGAGTTTGAGAAATGGCCGTGATGTCTTTCATCAGCTATTTTCACACCCACCCTTCTTCCCTCCCTCCCTCTCTTGCTCTCCCCCTCCCTCTTCGTCTCTTTTAGTGAGACAGACAGCGGCGAGGCTGAGGACACGTTTGAAGCCAAGGAGAGGAATATTTCACAGAGACGGATGTCAGTGCGGACACCTCCGGCTGGTGAAAACACAAACGGGCCGATACTAAGATTGGCACGTAGCTCCTGGGTCACGGGGTCAGGTCCTCCCCCCCGACGGACGGAGACAAATCCATCAGGACAGAGCACATACTGATACTCTAGGTGCTGCCCGCTGTCAGCCTCATGCTAATTTACTTTTCTACAGTGGTGACCTCAGTCACTGTACGGGGCCACCTGTACGGTTCAGTACGGTGGTCCTGACAACTCAACTTGCACATGCAAATAGAGATTGCTCAGTGGCGCATGAAGCCTTCATGGATCCAAAAATTACCCAGATGATCAGCACCAGGGGTCGACAGATACTAGTTTTTCATAGCGATTATTAGTAGTGAGTAGAGTTTTTCCTGCGTGTGTAACATTGGACAGCCAATCGCAAGCATTATTAGATCTTGGTAGAAGAATGCTGGATGCTGACTGGTTCACTGACGAGATTTACTCCTTAAGTATTGAAACTGGGTACTTAATAGAGTATTTTCATTTTCTTGCCTATTGTACGTTTTACTTATCTATTTTTATAGCTTTCGTTACTTTGCATATTCATATTAGTATACAAAATATTATGAATAATCTATGATGTATTAAAGAGGAGACTTTATTGATCCGGTGGTGAAATTCACAAGCTAGCTGCCAAGTCAAACTTCCGCTGTTATTTTGGAGAAAGTAACTCAAAAGTAATGCAAAAGTAGTGTAATGCATTACAATTCAGAGACAGTAATATTGTGATATAACTAATTACTCTCAAATGATAGTAACTAGTAATCTATAATGTATTACATTTTGGAAGTAACTTGCCCAACGCTGGTCCTCGGTGATGTACGGTGGACTACTGTAAATCAGCTTCTAGCTCTTTACACAATTCTCTCCAAATGAACCTTGGCTCGCTAATTCTCACTTTAAAAAGGACAGCTTTTAATAGTTTCTCTTTCAATCATCCCCCAGAAAATGTCCTCCGATGTTGCCAAATAAATGAGCTTTGATATTCCTACATGCCTTATCCCCGGCTGGCAAGCTTGCAGTCTTTAAAGGCAGCGCGGCGTTGGTGTGTCTGACAGCTGAGCGGGACCTTGTGATGCCGGTAACAACATGAAGGATGACAACAAAAGCTCCAACATCAAAGCCCTGCAGCACTGACACACACATATGCATATACATTTACATATACAAGGCACTGTGCAGCAGATTACAGAGGCCAGTTATTCATCAGCACTTAACACGGGATTGGTTACAAGCGCGAACAAACATACACGCACAGTACCGCTCGTGAAATGACTCCCGCAGCTCATTTGTACATGAAGAAGGAAAAGATTGTGCCTCTCAGCATCCTATCGACACTCACTTAAGATAATGGGCCCTGTTGGGGACGTTATAGATTGGAGAATGAATCTCGGAGCAGCTGTATGCCGGTGAACAGGCAGGCAAGGCAGATAAAGGGCTTTAGAAAGGGACTCTGCAGTAAGCGTGGTGGCAATTTGTCAGGATTAAAGCTGGATAGTGTCCGTCATTGTGTGTGTGTGTGTGTGTGTGTGTGTGTGTGTGTGTGTGTGTGTGTGTGTGTGTGTGTGTGTGTGTGGCAGCATCAGGTGTTGTTCATGAACCTCGGGGGTTGTCGGGGAGTCGGAGCGCCTACGTGCGAGCACGCCGAGGTCAACTGAAGGGTGTGATTTAATGCAGAGTTCAGAATCTGAAGGTTTCTATTAACTGATGGATCATTTGGTTTCATAAAGATGACCGAAAATAGTGAAACGTGCCCGACCAACTCAATCTCAAAAGATATTCAACGGACAATGACATAAAACAGGTAAAAGCAGAAAATACTCACTTTTTAAACATTTTTTGCTCGATAAACGATCAATTATCAAAAGTTATATTTCGGCTCCCATGTTAACAGGTTAGAGCTTACACACGCCTGCGTGACACGCACATCTCAGCCGCACCGAAAACGCGTGCCCGCTAGAAATAGAACCGACGCCTATTTTTCACGCGACACGCAAGCATATTGGAAGCGTTTCCAGGCAAAATAGAATAGGAAAAGATGTTTATATGTCGTTTAGACACAAATACATATTAATAAAGGACATGTTGATGTTTGAAAGTCTCTAGGTTTTGATATAAATGCAGATATAAATATAATTTTTATTTAAATTTTCTGTAGCCTAGTTTACCGTCAATACTGCAGACGTCTTTGCTGTAATCAAATCAGTATATATATTTATGTTTAACATGGTATTTCATTTTATCAATGGGAAACATCCATCCAACATTCCAGACAAGGCTAGCAGCAGCAGCGCCAAATCAGACACGTTTTTGGTGTGTAAAGACATAGAAAAATCCATGCAGCTGACACGCAACAGAAACGCCATGCTCATGCCACGCAGGCAGTGTGTAACCGGCCTTAGCGTTTTCCTTTCCAAAAAAACGATTTAAAGAGGTTATTATGGATACCTTTTGAAGCTTTGGTGGAACAGTAGATTGTAGTGGGTGGAAAAGAGAAAGAAAATGAGAACCGGCCCAGAGAGCCTCATATGATTGTCTCTATATGAGCCAAATGATGCCCTTCAACATGCACGGAGATCAAGCGCACAGCATCACTGACCAACCTGCGATTACCTCGCTCTCCATCTCCAACACTACCCCCTGCTCTTGTAGCATCATCTCCCTCTCTCTTTCAACCTCCACACTCACATAATGCCTGATACGAGAGCACAGCAGCAGGGCGAACGGGGGAGAAGAAAAAAAAAACTAGAAAAAATGTCAAACATAAAAAACACACAGACGCACACGCTGTACATACACATCGGACACACGCGGCTGACCTTCCACAGCGTCTCCTGAGGCCAATCATGTGAAAGGCTGCCTGTGTTCGAGCAACGGTCCCCGACAGCCTTCTTTCTGCACATGCTTTCCAGCTAGAACGCTAATGAAAAGCGTCAAAGTACTCCCTGTCTGGGCAGATTGGGTGGCCGAGCACGGCTGATCGGACGCCTCAGGTGAGAATAGAAAGCAATGCTTTCTAGAAAGACGTGTGGCTGACCGAGAGAGCTGTTGCGGCGGTGGTAGCATGTAGCCGACATTAAAAGGACCGATCTTGTTAAAAGTGAGATTTCCATGTCATTTTTTTTTTTTTTTTTTTTTTTTTTTTTAAATCATAAAGCAGGTTGAGGTACTATATAAATACTGTTAAAGTATATATATATATACACACACACACACACACACACAGTTACAGTCATTCCCCGGCTGCAATAACGGTGCAGAGACTCTGAGATTGCAGATGTGGAAGACCTAGAATCGCTGACCAATCAGAGCAGACTGGGTTTTTTGAGAGGGGGGGGCTTAAAGAGAAGGGCGCTAAAACGGAGTGTTTCGGACGGAGGATGAAAAAAAATTGTTTTTGGAACATTAAACATGTTCTAGTAGAAACCAAAATACGAGTGTGAACGACTGTACGACTGTTGCTTTCACATTAATGCTAGACAATGATAAACTTGAGTAACGTTAAATACAAGTAGCCTTAGCTATTATAAGTCACAAAAGAATAGCATACTAAAATGCTTAACTTTTGTGTTATACAATAACATAGGCTACTAAATGCTACATGGTAAAAAGCAGCTGCATATTAACATACTAATGTTGAAGCATTACATTACATGTCATTTAGCTGACGCTTTTATCCCAAGCGACTTTACAGTTGCTACATATGCCCCACACCTCTGGAGCAACTATGGGTTAAGTGTCTTGCTCAGGGCCACATTGGTTAATGTATTGCAGTGGGAACTGAACCCAGATCTCCCACACCAAAGGCATGTGTCATATCCACTGCGCCATCACCACCAGAATGTAAACATTACATCGCTTTGCCATCACCGCCAGCATGTAAACATTACATCACTTTGGGCACAGGAATCCATCGAAATAAAGAAAATAATCGTCAGATCGTGAAAACATTTGTTAGTTGAAAGAAAACCTGACTTGCAGTGCATTATCTGGAAATGTGATGCATTGCGAACATATTCATAGATTATGTACGCTTACACAAGAGGAGACATTTTCCCTCTTCTAATGAGTGTCTTGGTGGTGACTTTGATGCTTACAGTTCCATGAAGTACATAGCAAGGCTTAAAGAGGATTGTGTTTGGTGCTGTGTGTCAGCTTGATTGTCAGCTGATCCTCAGCCGTGGTGGTTTTGCCACTTCCTCAGCCAGTTCGGCTCCACACAGGAGCCACATTTTGACTTTCTGCCTGAAGCAGCTGTTGCGCGTAAACTCACACTCCAGGCTACAAAAAGTGTCCACCACGGGCGGCATCACGGCTGCTGCATCGATATTTGTCTGCAGAGCTTTAAAAAGACACGGACGGTTACAGCTGGTTGGTTTACAGGTATAATATTTGTACGAATTTTTACATACTTTTAAAAGTTGGTACAATAAATCATCTCTCGGGCTGGGTATAGTTAAAAGAATTCCGATACCTGGAATTCAATACAATTTTATGAAATCCATTTTAACAAAAGGAAATGACGACATTTTACATTACGCTCCTTTACAACTACAGTATGTGACGCACACTGTAGTTAAGACTCAAAATACACGAACACACATAGGAGTTTATCCTGCATGCCAACTCGACGTGTAACATTAGACAGCCAATCATAAACATTATTACATCTTGGTAGACGCATGCTGCATGGCTATTGGCTAACTGACACGGATGAGATTTACCGCTTAGGTATTGAAATTGGGTATTGAATGACGAGGCATTTTTCGATACTCGATACTTTGGAGGCAATTCGGACGGTGCCTAAAAAGTATTGAATTCGGTACTCAGCCCATAATTATGTCTCACAGCTGCCAAATAAATAACACGGACTTGGCGGTAGGGCTGGGTACCGAATTCAAAACTTTTTAGGCACCGACCGAATTGCCTCGAAATCGAGTATCGAAAAATGCCTCGTCATTCAATACCTAAGTAGTAAATTTTATCAGCGTCATTGAGCCAATAAGCATGCAGCATGCTTCTACCGAGATCTAATACTGTCTGTGATTGGAATTGGTATCGGTATCAAAGATTTTTTAACGATACCCAGTCCTACACATTTACCCATCAGTCTGTGTTCTCTGACAGCAGCACAGGTGTGGATGGACTCTGGTGAGCGCGATGAGCTACAGTAATACCTGGCGGAGCATTTTGCACAGTAACCTAAAAGGTTAATGACTCGAGTAGTTGGTGAGGAAATTGACAGGATAACGAGCTCTGATGAGGCTGATGAGTTAATCAATGGCGGTGACATCCGATGAGAGGGACAAACACACAAAGGCACAGTCAATGGGAGGCAAAGCGCAGTCAATGAGGAGCACAATGCAAAGTCAGCAAGTGAGAGCTGAACAGCCTCCAGCATCAGGAGAAGAAAAGAAAAAAAATCCTGTTTTACAGGGTCAATGTCGATCTAAATACGCCGACTCCCCTGTGCAAAAATAAATAAAGAAAAGAAGCAGACGGGAGAGGAGTTTCACAGCAGGAGCGTCGGCGTGCTACACAGGTCATAAATCAGCCGCTCGGCATCGTGGGTTTAGTTTAGTTTATTTCGAAAATGTAAAAAAAAAAAAAAAAAAAAAAAAAAAAAAAAAAGAACATTACAGTTCGGGCAAGAAAACCCACAAAATCAGGTCTAACCCACTTTCTATTTTTGTACAAAACAATTTAATTCTTCACTTATTCTTACATGTACTGTATATATTCTCATGCATACATGCACATACACTACAGGCCAAAATTTTGGACACACCTTCTCATTCAATGCGTTTCCTTTTTATTTTCATGACTATTTACATTGTAGATTCTCACTGAATGCATCAAAAATATGAATGAACACATATGGAATTATGTACTTAACAAAAAAGTGTGAAATAACTGAAAACATGTCTTATATTTTAGATTCTTCCAAGTAGCCACCCTTTGCTTTTTTATTAATAAGGGAAAAAAATCCACTAATTAACCCTGACAAGGCACACCTGTGAAGGTAAAACCATTTCAGGTGACTACCTCATGAAGCTTATTGAGAGAACACCAAGGGTTTGCAGAGTTATCAAAAAAGCAAAGGGTGGCTACTTTGAAGAATCTAAAATATAAGACATGTTTTCAGTTATTTCACACTTTTTTGTTAAGTACATAATTCCATATGTGTTCATTCATAGTTTTGATGCGTTCAGTGAGAATCTACAATGCAAATAGTCATGAAAATAATGGAAACGCATTGAATGAGAAGGTGTGTCTAAACGTTTGGCCTGTACTGTACATACGCACATGCATACACATATACACACTGCATACATACATGCATTTAGTCCGGCAGCAGAGTCAGACTCTGGGCGTGTTTCAATCAACAGGCCAGCAGACAAGCTGACGGCACGAGACGCACAAGTGCCCAAGGTTTACGACCAGCTCGATTAAGACATGGGACGGGACATATATCAAGCTTTAAAAAAGAAGCAGGAAACACCACGAAAGGACTTCTGAAAAAGAGAAGGAACATATTCGAATCAAGTCACGGATGTAGGTCGTATATCTCCGGAGAGGATAACCGATGCAGCTTCAACACGCTGTCACACATACAGTAGAGTACAGTACAGAGACTCATGAATATTCTCTCAGGCAGAACCTTATGATCTCCGTTTCACTCGCTTTAGCTCACCAGTCCCTCTCAAACAGCCCTTCGCTACCTTCATCTGAACTCTGCCAGAGCACAGAGACTTTTATCATGCCGTCACATCTGGTCAAAGCCCGGGGGAAAGGAGATTTTACGGACACCGTCATCCAACAAAGGCATCGGGGGAGTCGGAAGTTCATTCTTAAGGTTGGAAACAACTTTCAACTGCCTCCATATTGCCTTTAAAGTGGAGAAGGGCCATTTCTTTAAACGTATGAAAAGTGCTCAGACCAAAATGTAAATTCAAGCAGCCAGGCTCCAAAATTAGCACCCGCCACTCTCCACTCATGAGTCAAAATCTAGGTTGCAAATAAAATAAGGTTGCCCAAGTAGTACCACTTCACTGCACTTTCATCACAAGTTGCCTGACCAGGTTTTGCTTTGCCTGAACTCTGCACACTGGTGTTGGCATGCAGCACCGTCAGTAATTGAATATTGACGGCGCAATTCTTTGATTGGCCCACACCGTCAACCGTCACTACGGTTACGCTTACTTTATCTTGCTCGCTACCCAGCTCCATTCCCAGTCACACTGGTACGGTACAGAGGAGAATTTCGCACTAACCACAAAGAGAGTCTGCAAGGAGGTATGGTGGTGCTCCACAGATAACGGGCTGGGGGAAGGCTTTTTAGGACAAAAACAACCGCCATATTATTGAAGTGGATTTGGTTATGTTAACATCCTGTTATGATGTATGTGTATGTTGTGTGTGATGTCTTTAAGCTACTGGGACCTTAAATTTCCCCTTGGGATCAATAAAGTATCTATCTATCTATCTATCTATCTATCTATCTATCGCCGTTTTCCGACCAGAGGGATTTTTGCAGTTCCTAGAACATAACGTTCCTAGAAGCCTTTTTTTCTCGTGTTCCAACTGGACCAATTTGGGGATTATTAAGTTCCTCTGGCCGCAGTTCCTGTATCTCTTTCAGCTCCTACTTCAGGGCAGGCTCTTTTCCTTTTTTGCATAGTGGTGGTTAGATCGCTGTGATTATAATAACAAAAGGTCAGTTCCTATGGCCACTTGGCCAGTGCGAATGTAAATGGTAAAAACGGTTTTGGGGGAGAGTAGTTAGTAGAAGTGTTTAGAAGTGGACTGTTCCTAGAACTACGTTCCTGTAACTACTTGGTCGGAGAGAGGCTTATCTTTCTATCTATCTCTGTGATTGCAGTAGACCTACAGTTTAAAAAACTGTTGAAGATAGTGTGACACAATCGAAAGCTCCGGTCAGCTACTAAATGGACCTTGGGGCAGAGTGCGACCAATTTGGTCGCAAATGCGACCAAAATTTGTAAGGGTGCGACTAAGATTTTTCCCAGGTCGCACCGGTGCACCTAACGTCCTCGCATCCGCTGCCTCTCCACTAACGAAGCGATGTCGTTCATATCGATATGGTTTAATGTTGCGGTACATGACCCGTTCCTTCTGGAAAGCCGTGCCTGTGTTTGGATCTCTCCTCCGCGCAGCCCCCCCCAACCCCCCATTCACTCACACACGGCAACATAGAGAGACACAGCGCCGCCGGTCCAAACTCCCCACATTTGTCTACAGTTTTAATTGTTATTAACACAGCTGTATATTGTTAAGTATGAGAGGGAAGCCTGTGTTGGTACCGGTAACTCTCTGTTAATGCAGCCGCCAGGTGAAAAACACATGAGAAGTTATTAAATGCAACTAGCTTCAGTTGGTTGAGTAATAGCGTGTAAGACGGAGCCTGCGAGATCATAGTTCATAAAAATGCAGCGCAGTGACGATACAGACATTTCATAGCCGACACAAGACGGGTGTAACGCCGCTAATGAGTCAGCCGTCACTCTCTGAGTAGCGTATGCTTCAGTCCATCGCACTCCCTCGGTCTTTTGGTGGTTCTTTTTTTTTTTTTAAAGATTTCGGCCTTTATTTTGATTTTGAGGAAAGCTTAAGACATGAAAGGGGAGAGAGAGAGAGGGGGGGGGATGACACGTAGGAAAGGGCCGCAGGTCAAACCTCTATATTTACCAACTGAGCTATCCGGGCGTCCTCTCTCTTTTAATCAATCAGTCTGTTATTATATCCTAGGCCATTTATTTTACATAACTTTCATTTACATGTGTTGCAGCTGTATATTTTCAAACTGGTAAAGGAAACCCTGTCTTTGCATTTTATTTTAATCACAATCTGTTTTAATAAAAGAGCTTGTGAAAAGTAGCTTTGACTTAAAACTGAACATTTAGCCCACTTTGTAAAAAAAATACAGAGCTATATATCGTGTATCGCCATTCAGCGTTACGGCGATGCGAGGAAAAATTTGGGTGCACCTAAATTTTGTGCTGGTGCACCTAAATAAAAAAAGTTAGGCGCACCAGTGCAACCAAGGCAACAAGTTAGTGTGGAGCCCTGCCTTGGGGTGGGACTGTTTTGTCAGCTGCTGTTTCCAAGGTCCAGAGTGAACTTTGAAACTCAATAAAGATACAGTTTAAAAGCTTGATGTACAAAGCTCCAAAGAGGTAACTGAAATATGGCAACTGCAAACCCCAGAAATCACAAAAAGACATCACCGAACTACAAATAGTGACCAAGCAGCGCTAATGGTTTAACATTTGGTGATCCAGCTCACTCAACAACACCATTTCCTGTGGCGATGGCTTAACAGATGCCAGAATTTAATTCCAAAAAAAACGAGGAGACTGGAACCATCTTTCCTGCTGCAGTCCTAGTGTGGGATTTAGATTGATCTAATGGGCATAATTATACACGAAAAGCCTGCCTCATCTGGTATTAAGTAAACACAGCCACAGGAGATGGAAACACTCATTTTGAGGCCAAGTGTGGATATCCGTAGATGCAATCCAGTCAAATCCTGCCTGTGGGATTGCATTTCCTCTCAGAGATCAAGAAAAACCTGTCAATGCCACTTACAGATTCCGTGATTGGCAAACCTGCAGCTCGCAAAATAAAACCTCCACCTGCCCCCGGTTATCCACTGTTCCTACCCGTGACTTTTTTGGCAACAAAGCTGAAAAATTATTTATTTTCCAAGAAAAGTGGGCAGAGAAGGCGAAGGAGAGGCTTTCTTTGATCCGACAGCCAGCTCGTGCTTTCACTCAGGCCACCCGAGGAGTGGACAGATTACCATCGGCTGTCTGGGAGGAAGCAGAGCGGCGGGATCAGTCCCCCGACCCGCCGAGGTTAGGCCTCTGGATGCAGATAAAGCTTTCCTTTTTATCAAAAGCCTCGCAGAGAAAAACCAATCCCAAAAGCTGCAGTGTGCTGCTGCAGAACTGTCAGACTTAATGCTACAAAGTGGGTAAATTATTAACCGAGGTAATGGCTGCAATTTCAAAGCGCACCTTAGAAAATGATGCTTCTCTTGAAATAAGCAAACCGTCCTGGTAAGAAATGGGAAGTTGCGTGGTTATGATGCCAGACTTTACAGCAGGGCTTTCAAAAAGATCCATTTCAAATTAAAATGAACGTAGGCTTTCAAAAGGTGGCATCAACTTCGCACGACGCCAGCTCCCAACTCTCGCAAGAGATATCTTTTGAGAAACATCAATGCGAACGCAGCCCGCTCGTATCTAAACTGTGAGGCTTTGAATCAAAGGGAAACCCCAGAGGCAACGCATCTGACGCTGGCGAGTCTGCCTTTCTCTGGACGGAGACAGTCACAACGCCTTTAATTCCAATTCGTCCTTTTCCTGTGAGCAAGGATCCGTTTTATCACACAGAATTTTGTTTGGCGGGAATCCATGTTGACTCAGTTGTTGGGGAAGGAAGGGGATAGCGAGTGTGCAGACTCACTTTGGGATTTAGGTAGTCTATATCCACTACGTTACACTTGGGGATGGCTACGGTGTTCTTCTTTTTAGCCAATGTCAGTTACCTTCCTCTTTCTTTGTGTTGGCGTTCTAACCTCCGGTGGATTTGTGAGGACTATGGTTAACTGCTCCTCAGATCTCTGCAGGGTAAATCCAGACAGCTAGCCTGACTATCTGTCCAATCTGAGTTTTCTGTTGCACGACTACAACAACTTTTGAACGTACACACGTTCCACCAAAACAAGTTCCGTCCCGAGGCTACTTTGCAGTGGCACCGTGGCTCCGTCCGGAGCTTAGCGCCGCCCAAGACTTGTTTGGTTTAAAGAAATGCCAATAAACCAGAGCACGTTTTTCTCCCATCCCAGGATGCTGTGTGGACTAGCCTGACCCTCCTCCGGAGTGCTGTGGAGGAAGGTCTGGCAATGCGAGACTAGGATTTAGGCTACGCCGCGTTCGTCAACAGAAATGTAAAAAAAAAAGTTTTTAGTCATCCTGTTAATACTAGGAATCGACTGATACTGGTTTTTCAGGGCCGATACCAATTATTAGTAGTTAAAGAAATCAATAACCGATCTTTGGAGCCAATGTGCATTTACAGTGAAAATTAAAATTTTTAAGTCAAAATTAAGATTTTGGAATGTTACAAACTCTTTCTAAATGCTTTAAGCAATTATTTAATAAATTAAAAATGTTCAACATAATAGCCAGTAACAGATAGTCAGATAGTGTTGTGGGTAGGGCTGGGCGATATGGAGAAAATCAAATATCACGATATTTTTGACCAAATACCTCGATATCGATACCGCAGCGATATTGTAGTGTTGACTATCGGTGCTTTCACAAAATATTTACACAATGAGATTTTTGATAAATAATCATCAGTAATGTTGATATAATGACTAAGTATGTAAAGGCAAATAATAGAACAGTTACAACCGTCTGGTAAGTTCAGAAAATGACATCACTTTACTGTAATGCAGCCTTTAAAACCAAGAAAAGACAACACTTGTGCCGATATCCAAAATCTAAGACGATATCTAGCCTCATATCACGATATTGATATAATATCGATATACAGTATTACCCAGCTCTAGTTGTGGGCGGGACATTAGTCAGACTCAGTGGTGAGTGACACCGAAGCAGAGGGACAGACACAGAGCTGTAGCCGAGCCAAAGTAGAGCACTTTATCGGTTATCAGGCTAATAAAATCGGCCCGATAATCGGCCATGGCTGATAATCTGTCTATCCCTAATTAATATCTGGTGTCTATGTGGTTGAAATGTCCCTTCATCCAATAAAATGTCTCCTTTGGCACAATACTCAGGCAAACTTCTTCTTCAGCTCCTGGTGCAAAGGGCTGAATGTTAATCCGGCCCGCTGAGGGAGCAGCTAGCTCCACACAGACACCAACATGGACACCTGTGGGCCCTCCCGTTGCCATGACCACCAGCAACAGCAGTCAGCAGAGTCACTGTAGCGCTATAGTCATAGGCTGCTGGCTGGGGGGGGGGGGCGGGGGAGAGAAATCATCGCTTCCTAAACAAATTAGCGTGGAGAAAACTGCTGAGGCCCGGACCTTTTAATTACATCAACCTGAAACCAAATTATAGGAGTGACTCTGCTGCACGTAATAACTAATGCACATCAAACCCTCTCGGCCCCACATCTCCTCCTCCTCCTCCTCCTCCTCCTCCTCCTCCTCCTCCTCCTCCTCCTCCTCCATCATCAGCTGGAACATTTATATCGGGGTATTCATTCCCAGGAGAGACAGAGAGAAATGTCAAGACAAGGGAGACATGGCTTATCCTCTCCCCCTGGCCTTTTCGCTTCCCGTTCTATCACTCCCTCCATTCTTATTTTGCTTCCTCCACACCCCTTCATCCTCAGGCACTCAGTCTCTTTCTCTTTTTATCCTGTCATCTACATTGTGAGGAGCGTCTGCCGGTTTCCTTTCCGAGCCTCGGCTGTGTAAGCAGAGCGGGGCGAGATGAGAAGCAGAGGTGCTGTACGCAGAATAGTCAAGCACAGTGTGCTGGATGGGATTTTAAATCCTGCCACTGGTAAGGCCGGTTACACACTGGCTGCGTGGCGTGAGCGTGGCGTTTCTGTTGCGTGGATTTTTCCATGTCTTTACACACCAGAAACATGTCTGATGCGGCGCTGCTGCTGCTAGCCTTGTCTGGACACATGGACTGAGCACCTTATACAGTGCTGTACTACTTTAACATTTTAAAGTGACAGTTTTTACATTGTCATCTTTCCAGTTGTCTTTTAAGTAAATTCTCTTTTTCTCACTTAGAATATATATATATATATATATATATATATATATATATATATATATATATATATATATATATACACACACACACACACACATTTATATCAAAACCTAGAGACTTTCAAACATCAACATGTCATTTATTAATATGAATTTGTGTCTAAACGACATATAAACATCTTTTCCTATTATATTTTGCCTGGAAACGCTTCCAACACGCTTGCGTGTATTGCGTGAAAAATAGGCGTCTGTTCCATTTTTTAGCAGGCACGCGTTTTCACCACGGCTCGAACCACACCTGCGTGTCACACAGGCGTGTGTAAGCTCTAACCTGTTACCATGGGAGCCGAAATAAAAAAACGGAAACGCCACGCAGCTGACACGCTCGCGCCACGCATCATGTGTAACCGGCTTAAGGGCCTATTACGTTAAACCATGTATCCAGCTAATTTAAATAGCTCACGTTACTGTATTGTGCCAACAGTTAACTTCATTCAATACTTCAATATGTATGTGGGGATTTCTTTGTTTGCGGGGTGCAAGTGTTACAAAAAACAAGTTCCTGCCCGAGACTGTTCAGCAGAGCCACCGTCTCTGTGTCCGGAGCTTAGAACCGCCCAAGATGATTGTGATTGGTTTAAAGAAATGCAAACAACCCAGAGCGGGTTTTTTATTTTTTTCCTTCTCCTATCCCAGAATGCATCTGTGGGGGAAGCCAGACCTTACTCGCCATGGAGATAGGTCTGGCATATGCAAGACTCCTACTTACCTTAAAACTCCTACTGCAAGACATGAAAATGGAACATCAGCCCTTCTCCAGGCCCAGGAACCATTTCAGGACCTTTAAGCTGGGTTTTTGACCGGAGGAACCAGAGACTAAATTTAGCCACAGTCATTTCAGCCATCGTTCCAGCTGCCATAAAAAGTACCTGCTGCTGAGTGTTGTACTTCCTGATGGCCCAGAAACTATTGGGGCAGAGTGTTCAGTGCTGAACGTGGGTCAAAACACACACACACACACACACACACACACACACACACACACACACACACACACACACACACACACACACACACACACACACACACACACACACACACACACACACACACACACACACACACACACACACACACACACACACACACACAGTATTAGAACAGGCTGCCGGTGTTAAAAACAGTTGCAGTCGGCTTGCCGGCTAGTTTAAAAGAGAAAAAGATAAAAGGAGACCGTTGGCCGACGAGATGAGAGAACAAAATCCAGAAACAACATTTATTTGTAATTTCCTTTAAATCGCAGGAAAAAAGAAATATTCAAACGCTCAGTAGATCGTCGGCTTCCCTTTTATCCATTAAAACAGTGTCGCGCAACAGTAGATAGTCAAAACCAACACGTTAACTCACAAAAATCATCTAAATCCAGAGTTCCTTTGAGACGCAGCTCCAGTTTTGTTTAATCTTTCTTTGGTTTTCTATCCGTTTCAGTCGTGTGGCTTCACCAACATGCAACCATCTTCTGCCACAACTTAGATGGAGTTTAAACTAGCTCACAGTACAAAGTAATAAAAGAACAAAGCTCAAAGAAAGTCTGGTCCATTTTAACAACAGCACCCAACAGAGACAGAAGCATCAATGAAGACTGTAGAAAGAGATGTAATTGTGTTGACTCAAAGGGTTTGGTAATTAATTACTCATTTGAACCGTTTTTGAAGACAAAATGGCAATCATCTACTGGTTCCAGCTTCTCCAACGGCAGACACGGCTGCCTTTCTCGGTTTTATATTTTTGTCAGTTTCAGTTTGTGGGTTTTGACTTTCAAAAGACGTCACCTGAGCATTTTGTCGACTGCGTGAATAAATTATTACTCCAAAAGATTTACCAACGTGTATTGCTGATGAAAATAATAACTAGTTGCAGGCCTAGAACTCTTCCTGTTGTAAAAATATTCTCAAGTTACATTCAGGATGTATTCCAAAATGAATGTATTTAACAGCAACATGTGCCACTGCATAACCCTGAAGCGCTTATCAATTCATTATAAAAACATTACCGCTTAGCGTTTCAGATGGGAAGACGAGAACAGCGGCCTTGTGAAGGAAAGTCATATTGTTTATCTTCAAACCATTACAGCGCCGTCCGGGCACTAAGGCAATTAATTACTGAATTATACCATGCTGGTGCACAATGAATGCAATAGGCCCATGGGGCTTTTTCCTTTCTCATTACCAGGTACACACTGTCCTATACAAAAGCGGAGCAGGAAAAGGCTTTTAATAACATTTAGCATTCAGATTAAACTGTCGTGTGCCGCCAAAGCGCCGGCTTTCCAGGGTTTCGGCTCCAAAGTAGGATCAATTTACAATCCAATTAATTCAAATTGTGTGGAAACATGCTCACAAGTAGGAAAACAAGCGGCCGTCCCAGTAACGAGGGTCTCTAGCAGGAAACACCTGATGTGTTTGACATTCCTCCTTTGATGCTTCAGCACACAACCAATACAACAACACAGGGGGAATTAAAGTCCTCCGCCACTTAAAACGCATTGTAGCGGTTGATTTGTTGTACTTAAAAACGCCACTGAGGGCCTGCAGGGTCGAAAAGAAATGCCTAGTCATTCAATACCCTAAGGAGTAAATCTCATCAGCGTCAGTGAACCAATTAGCGCACAGCATGCTTCTACCGAGATCTAATAATGTTTGTGATTGGCTGTCTAACGTTACACGTTGTAGAGACACGCAGGGGGAAAAAAAACTACGTAGACGCACAGAGACAGGGCTCACGTAGTAGGGGCTGATTTTTGTCGTAATGTTTTCATTTATTTTTGTTAGTTATTGGTATCGAGAAAAGTATCGTTTAGGAACCGGCATCGAAGTCACTGTATTGGTATTGAAACATTTTGAACGGTACCTAGGCCTCATTATCAAAAAAAGGGACCATTTACCAAACATTGTTGCAGCACAGTTTCCCATTATCATGCTCACGGTTGTTATGGGTACAAATATGTCATTTTCTGCCGCTAGGGGTCAATAACAGAAGGCGGAGCGTTGCAGTCAGCTTCTCCTAGGTAGCATTCCTCTGTGTTTAACTATATTAATTTTGAATTAAAAAAAAGTTAAAATATAAAAATTAACCACCTTGACTTTGACTGGTTACATATTAAATATAGGGGTGTAAGAAAAAAAAAAAAAAAATCAATACACTTAAGTATCGCAATATTTTATTTTGCAATACTGTATCGATTTTTTTTTTTTTATGTTCAAAAATATTCGTGTTAGACAGTGGTTCACGTTTATGTTGTGTTTAAACCCCCTACCGCTAGATGGCTATGCTGAGACATACCACTAGTGTCCTTGCCTAACAGTGCCTGACTTTTTGCTAGAAGCTAACAATGTAGCTATGGCTGAACTTTGGCCTACTTTAGCATATAAACATTAGCTCACTAAGAACCTGGGAACCACAATCCCAAACGGGCAGTATGATTTTCTGTTTACTGAATTGTTTACCTAAAGTAAACTTCTTTTTTTTTTTTTTTTATATTAGTTTTTCTAAAATTATACTTTAAAAAAATCCCAATATATCGCTTTACGCACAGTATCGAAATATATTGCAATATGTTGAACCGTGACCCGTGTATTGTGATACGTATCGTATCGCCAGATTCTTGCCAATACACAGCCCTCATTAAATTTACATCTTTACAAGAAACACATCATTTTTAACAGACTTTATGATGAAGCAGATTACCTACTCTTTTTTCAAAACATGAACTGTTAATTCATGTTGCTCATTGAGCACCATTCATTTTGGTTATTTTGTTTAGTTTTACATGTGTAATAGTTTAAATTCAATTAAAATATGAAATCTCTCCTGCCATCGTTGCATTTGTCAGCTATACTCTGTGTGTGTGTGTGTGTGTGTGTGTGTGTGTGTGTGTGTGTGTGTGTGTGTGTGTGTGTGTGTCAAAGGGTTCAGTTCCTGCTGCGCCACATGGGACCATCAACCTCCCTGCTGGCAAGGTGCTGGGCCAAGCCTCTCCGGCTGCCATGGCGACACATACAGCCACTGAGACGCCTGATGTAGCAGAAGGGGAAAGGCTGCAGATTCAGACGTAAAAACAGGTAAAGCTAAAAGAAAAGAGTTTGGAGGGGGGCGGGGGGTGTAAAGTCAGTGAAACGCTTCCCCGCGGCAGTAGAGACACATTAGAGCCCCTGCGGAGGATTAGTGATGGATGGAGTAAATGGGATCCTGCTGCAGACTCCCTGGTGGCCAGCATGATATTTTTTAGTTTCTTCGTACAGATATTCCCCTTTACTTGTGTATACCAAAAGCCATCTTTAAACTGCATGAGAAAAAGCAAGGGCGTAGGATTTGTTTCAACATGGGGGGGGCACACATTATATCCTGGGGGGAAGTTGTCCCTCATAAAAGTTTAAATTTCCTGCATTCTGGTGAATTCTTTTGCAATAATTAATGGTGCAAATGTCTTTAGTTATGTAAATGAAATTAGTATTCTCCCGTGTTGTTCAAAACTTTCTGCACATTCTAAACATCACTTTTTTTTTAGGAATTATGTACATCTCAACAACTAATCTGTTAAGAGAATGAGACCTTGTTAAAGCCAGAAGCCCCAAAGTTTAAATCTACATAAATCTCTTTTTTTCCACTTCCTGTTGGGTTCTTTAACATAGCCCCCTCAACGGTTCTTTTTTTCTCTTTTGGGAAGTGGGTTGTCTTCCATATTTTTTTTCCATATTATTTGGGGACAAATCTACACCTATGAGAAAAAGAGCATTCTCTTGAGTTATATGTGACAGATTAGTTCCATCACAATAAAAAAAAACACGTGACATCTCATTTCGACCAACCCGTCTCAGAACCGTATCCTTTCCTGGATGAGAATGATTCATTTCAACACGCTCCATCTCCGCCGCCACCCGCGACTCGTGTAACATCCAACAATGACCTGAGGAGCGGCTGCCAAGCAAATAAATTTGGCCGCGAGGACAGGCTCATTGGCAGCGCTTGATCGCGGCGAGCAGTGGTGAATCCAAAAGGCAGTCCGTCTTTATCACGGTCCGAATGGATGGAGCCACAAACAGAGATCTGGATCGGAGAAGGGGGGAGGAAATGTGTCGTGGCATCCATCCGGCACTGAAACTTTCCCCTGTCAATCACACATGGGGGGTGGGAGGGCTACCATAGATCAAACAGATAACTCACGGGGGAGGGATGTTACAGCGGCACGGGGGATGAGAGGGAAGTGGGACACACGTTTTTGCATCCTTTGCATCCTCCATAAAAAGGTAACATGGAGGAAGTAGACACGCTTCCGTTAAATGTGGCGACGAGGGTTGCACGGTACGAGGAAAATATGCCATGTGCCATAACGTTGTTGAAAGTCGCGATAGGGATAGTACTTGCGATAAATAAAAAAAGAGATATGGGTGATAAGTGTAGTCCGTTCCGCTGCTTTCAGGATCCTGCTGAAATACAACTAATTGCTTGTTGAATTTGAGCGTATTGGCAGTTTCATTTTGAGAGTTTCTGGTTTTATTTCTCTATTTTCCCCTCACATGCGTCCTCTGATAACAGCTGACCGTAGATTGACATTTTCACAGCGCTGTGTATGGTCCAAAAAAACTAAAAGAAACAACAACAACCCAAAAAGCAAAAAGCCCTCCGTCTCGCCTGTGACTCACACAATCCTACGCCGTGTGTGCGCAGCAGGTGTAGCCAGTTAAAACCAAGGGGGTAAGCTTCGCTTCAGAACTTGAACCTCCTATGGCGCCATTTTGTTGCTACCTGGCCATCACCTCCCGTTAGCATTCCACTGATTAGCATTCATTTTGGCGCCACTTGACAGCAAATAACTTTACATCTGAAGCGTTTAAAGGCTTTATTTGTCCATTGTTTATTTCTAAAGAAACACGTCAATGTATAAAAGGCTCCATTACCTTGTATCTCACGTTATGGCTCCGTAGCATGACGTTTTCGTAAAAATAGGCTAACGATTGTGTCACATAGTAGAGGAATTACCGTATAGTACAGGAGAAGCTTGCTGGCTGTGCGTTACTGAGCAGCCTCCAACTGAGCTCAAAGACGTAGATGTGACGTGAGCAACGTGTCTGAAAGTTGGAAGTCTTCTGGTAGCTGTGCCAAGAGAAATCTCAATCATTCCTAATCTTACAGAGACGGATAGCGTAGGTATATGTAAGGAGATAACATGGGCACAGGCTAATTATTGCTAACTAAAATGCTAGTTAACATTAGTAATTAAACTTAAACCGCTAATTTAAGTCCAAACTGCCTGCAAGCTTCTCCTGTACTGTATGGTAATTCCTTTACTATGCGACAGAAAGTCGCGTGGTTATGAGACAGACAATCGTTAGCCTATTTTTACAAAAACGTCTGCTACGGAGCCATAACGTGAGACACAAGGTAATGGAGCCTTTCATACATTGATGTGTTTCTTTAGAAATAAACAATGGACAAATAGAGTCTTTAAACGCTTCAGATGTAAAGTTATTCGCTGACAAAGTGGCGCCAAAATGAATGGCAGTCAATGGAATGCTAACGGGAGGTGATGGCTTGTTAGCATCAAAAAATGGCGCCATAGGAGCTACGCGTTCCGAAGAGAAGCTTAACCCCCTTGGGTTTTACAGGCTGCATTACAGTAAAGTGATGTCACTTTCTGAACGTACTAGCTGTTCAATTATTTGCCACATTTCTCATTGTGTAAATATTTTACAGTCAACCCTACCTAAAATCGTTGCAATATCGATATCGAGGTGTTTGGTCCAGAATATCTTCAAGCTCAAGTTTCACTTTATTTATCCTTAGAAAAAGGAAATCTTAATATCGGATTCTCTTCATATCGCCGAGCCCTATCTTAAAGTTTAATTTAAATGCATCCTGTAGTGGAAAACCTGTTCGTAGCGCTAAATAAAAATGCAGGAGCTCACTGAAGTCAATAGGATTCATGCTCTGGGAATCACCAACGCCAACTTTGAATCCGACCGCAGTTGTTGAGAGGTTTAACTCCGTAGCAGAGTGTCGGACTGGCAGACGCACTGCCGTGCCTGTAGCACGGTTAAAAATCAGCTCAACTCCCCTGCTGCTCATCTGCCTCTGAGCCTCATGCTGTCTCTCTTTTTATCTGCTCCCCTTTCCTCGATCACTCATCTTTTCGTCTCTCCTTTATCTCTCCCTCCCTCATTTGGAGCTTATTGCCAAGGTTCTATCAAAGCACATCCCTTTAGGGGCTGTGTCCTTGTGTATCAGAGAGAGAAAGGAGGCGGAAAAAAAAAACAATCTCAATCCCAGCGTGCATGTGTTGTGACTCCTCTCCCCTACAGACACAACACGCAGTCTTTTCCACCGAACGTCCCCAAACAAACTCCGCCAGGTTCAAAAGGGGAGGTCACCGTGACAAAAAAATACTTTTTAACAAAGACCTTCCCCTCTCGGGATGACAACCTACAACCACATCCCGGCGGCCAGCAATGGGCTGCATGATATGAGTGAAATATCTAATTGAGATTATTTTTTGAATGATATTGCGATATGAATCGCAATATGGGAGGGAATGATGATTTTTGTAGCATTATTCTCTTTTTCATTGAAAAATATAAATGATGATGATAAAAAAAAAAAATTATAGTGTAATTTAGGTATATACCGGTTATCGGGCCGTTTTTTGCGCAGTTTGCAGATTATCTGTATCGCCGTTTTATTCGCCCGATAAAGTTAATAAATTAAAAAGTGTTCTACTTTGGCTCGGCTACAGCTCTGTGTCTGCCCCTCTGCTTCGGATTCACTCATCACTGAGTCTGACTCATTGGCAGCGCTTGAACGCGGCAAAAAATACTGTGGCTCAACCTAGCCACCACTGCAAGCCAATATTATAAGGAGGTAAAATAGCTTTCAAATTCCATACCAAAGTCAAATCTGAAAGTGAAATTAGATGCCCGCGGCTGGGAACGTGTGGACAGAGGCAGAGAGATATCTGCTCACCTAGTCCGGCAAAAAAACAGGACAGAGGATGGAAACAAATAAATAATAATGATGATGATAATAATAACAGTGAATTTATCTCTCATAGCCTCTGTACAATCATTAAGTCACCATATGCTGCTTTTCCCATGACACTGTCATGAAGAGGGGTTTTCACAGTTTGTGTGCTGTCCCCGTAATAAATAATGAAAGCATGTGCGAGCGGGCGGAGGCAGACAGCCCCAGATGTTGCAATGAAAGAAAAGTGGGTCAGGCGCCTGGCTGATGCTAACCGCGCGGCGACATGACGAGAGGGCAGACGACGCTGGATATTCGGAACGAACTGGCAAAACGGCAGTCAGAGAACGGTTATAATTTATAATGCTTTTAATTAACAGTACACCAACAGTCGATAGTTTGAAATCAGCGGTTATATTGATGTTGATCTTCTTTCCTTCAGTAATAACTATTTGAACAGAGATTAAAAACAGTATTATTACTACACCAAAACAGTTTTGGACGTAAAAAAGAACTTCCATTTGGTTGATGCACCCCCACAGTATTGCATGAAAAAGGGAAAATATTGTCGGAACTTGGATTTTGAATTTGTGTTCCAGTCCAGAAACACACAAGTGCCCCTTGACCATTATTGAAGCAGGACGGTGCAGTGTGGCTCTATATATTGAGTTGTATTGAGATTGTCTTTGGGCCCTCCGCAGTCTACTCACTGGTTAGACTGAACAGGTTTAAACTGGGATTTGTCAGCCTATAGTATGTTCCGCTGATATTCCAATAGTGCTAACCCTAGACTAACCTACTGTGATGTTGGAAGAAGAGCAAGGGTTTTTGAATTTCTGGACCCAATTAACGATCAAGCTTTGCATCAGCAGATTCCAAACCTTTGAACGGGAGTGTGGTAACTAGGGGTGGGAATCTTCACTGGTCCCAAGATTCTAGTCGATTACAATTCTCCCATCAACGATTCAAATCGATTCAATATCACATGACGCATGACGGTGCATCACCTCTTCAATATTATTATATATTGCTACACATGGTTTTCATCAACACATTCAAGCAGTCAGATATATATGGGCGCCCGGATAGCTCAGTTGCTAGAGCAGGCGCCCATGTCTAGAGGTTTACTCCTCGACACAGCGGGCCTGGGTTCGACTCCTTTGCTGCATCTCATTCCCCCCTCTCTCTCCCCTTTCATGTCTTCTGCTCATCGAAATAAAGGCTGAAAAATTCCCCAAAAATAATACAAATAAATAAATTTAAAAAAAAGCAGTCAGATATATATGAACTAAGGGTCGACCGATACTGGTTTTTCAGGGTCAATACAGATACCAATTATTTGTAGTAATGAAACCGATAATTGATATTTGGAACAGATATGCATTTACAGTGAAAATGAGGACTCAGCGGTGAGTGAAACCGAAGCAGAGGGACAGGCACAGAGCTGTAGCAGAGCCAAAGTAGCGCACTTTTTAATGAACTTTATCGGTTATCAGGCGAATAAAACGCTGATACCGATAATCTGCAAACGGACGATAATCGGTCTATCACTAATATGAACTCCCTTTTTTATTGTATCTGCTCTTTAAAAAAAAAAAAAAAAAAAAAAAAAAAAAGACACTTCCTGAACGTAGCTGAGTCTGAACACAGCAGACAGACAAAAGGCAAAAAACAAAAAAATAAGCAGCAACCGGAAAATCCATAAGTTACAGCAATAAACGATTATGGTCTGTCACTGCATCCATGCAGTATCACCCAGGTCCGCATCGCGATGCATCGATGCAGTGATCGATTTCAACATGACAGGCATCACTTCCACCTCTGGGGAGCGGTGTGTACATTCAGAGTGGGTTGGATGCATGGATGTATTATATCAACTGGATACCGGATCCCAAAACCTAGGGCTGTGCAATTCATTGAAATGTAATCGTGATTATGATTTCGGCTCCCAATGATCACAAAAACTGAATAATCGAGAAAAACTATTATTTAGCTCATTACTTTCTTGCATGAATGAAATTCTGTTCTGAATGGGAAAAAAATTAAGTTTAAATAGGAAAAGTATTAAGGCAAAGTTCACAGTTGTAGTTTTTTTTTTTTACTGTTGATTTATGTAAATTTTTCCACTGTTTAATTCAATAATTGCAACATCTTTCCAGAAGTCAACGAGTAATCGTGTAAAATTATCGGGATTTCAATATTGACCGAAATAATTGTGATGCTATATTTTTTTTTCAATATTGAGCAGCCCTACCAAAACCCCAAAATCTCAAAGCCTATTCAGTTCAATGGACTTGCTCGCCCGGCGCGTACGTAAAAAAAAAAGAAAAAAAGTTTTTTAATTTCCGGGTTTACTTCGTGATATGCAGCCCACTGAATATGCACAGTAGTAGTAGTAGTAGTAGTAGTAGTAGTAGTAGTAGTAGTAGTAGTAGTGTTTCTCCCGCTGGCCCATAGGCTTTACATTGTGAGGACATCACAGGTTTTTTAACCTGCATCGAACCAGTTCATCGTCTGTTTCAGTAAAAAGTGGGAGAGGTCAGGTGCAGAGTTGCGTCACCTGTAAATGACTCCCTCCCCTCCACAACACATCGTTCACTGTGCTGTGCTAAGAGGGTTACGTACTGTGGACCTTCACAGCTCAATGATGTTACACAAGCTCATCCATCTATAATACCACACATCCATCATTCATATCTGCCCCCCCACCCCTCCCACACACTTCCCTCTCCAGGTCCAGCATCCCATTGGCATCTGATCAAAAGTGACACATAAACCTAAAAAAAAACAAAAAAACACAACGGCTCCTCCAGCCAACACGGGATGATCATGCAAATCGTCGTAAATCGACCATAAACACTCCGGCTCGTCAATCATATCTGGGTCACGTCAACGAATCACGCAGCACGCCCTTGTCAAATTAAAAGCTCCTTATTCCCGGGTCACACCAACAACCATCAATGCAAAGTTAAAGCATCTCCTGCGGCCTCGTAAAACCCAATTACACGTGAGGGTTTATGAACGGAAAACATTTATTAACGTGGACAGGGCCTAAGACACGAAGACAGAAAATCCATGCAGAATTCTGGAGGTTTTTGTTTGCATGTTGCTGCAGGTACTCCGTGAGAAGATACAAATATGATACAGGAAGTCCCGTTTGAATAAGGAGGCTGTGTTCATCATGCATTACTGTTGTTTATTCTACTCAAGAAAGAAAGAAAGAAAAAACACTGATCAGACAATTATTGTCTCCCTGTCTGTCTGGGCTGTTTATTCTAAGTCATGGGTCACCAAACTAAGGCCCGCGGGCCGACTCAGGCCCGCCACGCCCCTTTGACCGGCCCCCCGCCCTTCTGCCCCCCCCTACCCCAAAAGTCTTCATGGCCAATTTTTTTTTTAAATTGCTTTTTGGAAAATAATAACATGTCTGCATCTGGTATTTTTTTTATTTTTTATTTTAAAAATTGATATCAACTAGGCAGATGTTTCTTACCTTGACAGCTTTGATGTTATTTTTATTAGAAAATAAATAAATGAAATATCTGTGGTATTTCAAATTTAAACAAAGTTTTAAGACTCGACCCTACTTTTGCAAACCACTAGTAAAGATAAACAAATATATGCCAGGAATCAAGTGTTGATATAGTAGTGTGGATATAGTAGTGGGGATGGCTGTGCCAGGCTAGTAATCTCTGCTACACAATGGTGGTCATTTTGGTCTGGGTCATACAATTCTGTTATATAGCTGACCTGGCCCCGGCCCCCCCCATCACAGTCAGGAACGATAATGTGGCCCCCAGAGAAAAAAGTTTGGTGACCCCTGTTCTAAGTGATTTTGACAACATTCTGTACATTAGTTAACTATCAAAACAAGTAATTTTACACTCAAAAAGGTGTTTTTCCATTTGAGATCTTTCTTAGAAAATGAAGGTCCGTAAATCAGCATGCTAACCAAATATTCACATTTCTACTAATTTCCACTGTATTACTAATAAATACTTTGATAATAGATTCAGAAATTACAATGTGCTGTTTCAAATTCAGTGTCACTTTTGAAGATTTACCTGATGAAGGTCTGGGACCGAAACGTTGTATTTTTCTAAATAAATTATTGCTTGCGTAATGGTCAGTGTGCGGGATTTTCTCTCAACAACTTTTGAAGATGCAACATATAAAGGTAAACTGACAGCCCCATCGCTGTCATGACAGTAAAAAATATATTTTTTGTATTTGTATATTATTTTTATTTTCATCATGACCGTTTTTAATTGCTCTTTAATGTAGAAATAAAGTTGCCTTGCCCTACAACCTCAGCCTGTCAGTCAGTCCCCAGGGCATAGAAACCACTGTTGTGCCTGCTCGTCTCCGAGGAAGTGTAACGTCAAACAGCACCGCAACCGTTTTCGGCTCGCCATTAATATCATGTCTGCGTGAAGTTATGAACAACTGTAACCACACTTGAAACCACTTTATCGGCATTTCCGTGACTCACTGTGACTTCAACAAAACTGCAGGGCCGACGTAGTTTTCTCCGTCTGCAGCTCTGCTTGTGTGCGAGCGTGTGCGTTTGTGTCAGAGCTCCGCTCTCGGTCAATTTTCAGAGAGGACAGAGAACTTTGCGCTCACGTGCTCTCAGGTACCAAAATTTCAACGTTTAACGTGTAAAAAAAAAAAAAAAAAAAAAAAAAGGGGGCAAATTTACTGGTCGCACATGTGCGACTGGATGTAAAATTCAGTCGCTCACTCTCAAATTTTGGTCACAGTCTGGAGCCCTGGTGTGTTTTAAATCCAGACAACAGCAAAGCTCATCCCGCTCCTCTCCAGACATGATCCCTCTGAATCCCTAAAGGAGAAGTCCGTGTCACTGATGTTGATGGATTTCCAGGTGTGTTGGACTAACATAAAAAACACCATAAAAAGAGCACTCAGGTGTGATGGCAGGTCTGTCCTCAGGGTGATGTGTGACCCAATGACGCATGTCTGACTCCAGACTGCAGGTGACTCAGAGGAGCGGAGACCTTCATCCTGAAGGCTGGAACATGCCTCATGCACACCCGTCCGCACATGCGCACAAATGCACCCGTTGAGGCACTTATTTACTGCGGATGGATCTTGGGGCTTTAAATGGAGAGAGCTATATTATCTGGGTGTAGATGAAGTTTCATGTTAACAGAAACCATCCGTTTGTCAGTGGTGTTCGTTTCCTCTTGCAGCTGTGTTTTTGAAGGAGCAGCAACTTGCACAGCACACAATGACGTAATCACCGATAGCGTGCCACACGCAGCTGGCTCGTCCACAGACTCTACTCATTTCAAGAGGCCTGCAGCAAGGTCTTTTACGTTATTGTGCACTTGTGCAATCATGCTGGAGCCTTTACTAAATATCTTCTCTCACAATTACACATCTAAGTATTTCTATGGAGCTCAACAGTGTGGTTACGGAAGTAAAAAAAAAGACCATTCATTTTCTCCATAAGGATTTTGATTGTTAAACAATGTCTAAACCACCCTTTTTTTTGTTGCAGTGCGTTTGCACCTGTCGGCCTCCGTATTATTCCCCCTCTAGAAGCCACAAGTCAATTTTTGGCCATTTCTAAACAAAATAAGAAATCGGTTGATTAGGAAAAGAATTATCCACAGATTAACAATAAACAAAAAAACACTAGCAATTAACAATTAATTGTTTGTTTAGCTGCTATGACAAGTCAAATGGCATTTCTGTCTAGAAACCAACACCAAGACTAAAATGTACCAGATTGCGACTTTACCCATGTATCACAAAACAAACTACAGTTGCTGTTATCATGGAAGTCCGTTGGTTCCTCAAAAACAACTGCCTACATCCAATATGGCTACTGGACGACGCATTACACCCCATGAGATTCTCTAAATTAAATCTCTAAAGACTCTAAACTGGACCTGAGAAGGACGGCTGGTTAAGCTGACTACATGGCTGTAAGAGGGGTCTAATTTCAACAGAGTTGGCACTTTGAAACATGAATTAATGTCCATAAAGTTACATGCATTATGTGTAGACTGCATTATCCACACATATAATCCGTCAGTGTGACGTACGCAGCAAAACCACCTCTGCAGAGCAACTTGCAACTTCTCCTTCTTCTCATTGACTTAATAGATTGTGAAAAGCAAGGTAAATGATTTTCCTTAGACAGCAAAGGATGCATTAGCCTTCACCATTCATCGCCATTTACAATCCATCCTGCAAACGGAAGTAGCAGCATCTATCATCGGAGGAGACACCCACAAAACAATGGGAACAACGGGGAGACGGTGATGGATTCAAACTGGATCCTTCTCACTAATCCTGTGCAGGAGAAGCAAAAAGCAGGAGTCAGATGCCACAGGTTCATGGCTCCCCCCCCTCCCCCAAAAAAAACATTAAATACTGCCACTAAGGATAGATGGACGAGTCAGCGGGTGTATCGATACGCCTGTTCGTATGCACGCAAGCCTCATTTTAGATAAAGCGGTGAACAAATGGGAGTGTCTGAGAAACACAGCAGTATCAGCTCACAAGCCAGCTGCAGACCTTCAAAATATCAGGAAACAAAAAGCCCAATAAGTGCATTAAATAACACTTTGAGAGTCTCAGTTTGTAGGATAACCTTGGAGGTCCAACACCGCCAGTTACTTCCGTCACCTTGCCTCAATTGCCACTTTAAACCTCATCCGCTTCGTTTTTTTTTTTTTTTTTTTTTTTTTTTTTTTAAATGGCAAATTAAATTTACCCAAGCAATGCGGCTCTGTATTTCAGTCTGCCCATTCACACTCTCCTCCTGCTGAGGAGGAACCCCCCGCTGGCAGATATGGAGACCGTACCTCATTACAGAAGGTCACCCCGTCAATTGTCAGGAAGCTCTCAAAAAAGAGCTAGAAATTGATTCATCACCGACAACTCTCTCTCAGAGGGGTTCATTCGGCAAAACATTATGAATACAAATGCACAGAGAGATGAGAAGGAGAGGTGAAGGCCACAGCGGAGACCGGAACACTCTGAGCTAAAATATACGTCGATACAATATTGTATCGTGGCAATGAGACTTGGGATTGCAACTATTTGTTTGGATGCCGAATACTGTAAAGTCTTACTGGAAGTTAGAGCTGGGCAATATGGAGGAAATCAAATATCAATATATTTTTACCAAATACCTCAATGTCAATATTGCGGCGATATTGTAGGGTTGACTGTTGTGCTTTCACAAAATATTAACACAATGAGAGTTTTGATAAATAAATCACCAATAATGTGGATACAATGACTAAATGGGTAAAGGCAAATAAGACAGCTATTAAGTCTGGCAAGTTCAGAAAATGACATCACTTCATTGTAATACAGCTGACAAAATCTTATCGCCCATCCCTAAATGCACATTTGGTAATCATATCTACAGGACTACTGATTATTTATCAAACTGTTGTGTGTGTTAATATCTCCTGAAGGCACCAATCAATTAATCTATTGTGTGTGTATTATTTTTCAATCATTCCACAATTTGTTCAGTCCATCATATGTCAGAAAATAGTGACATGTGCATTATAAGTTCCCAGAGCCCAAATTCAACTGTGTTGTTTTGTTCGACCAACGGTCCAAAACCAAAAACGATTGCCAGGTTACAATAATATTAAAAACGGAGAAAAGCAGAAAATCTTCACGTTGGTGAAATATGACTCGAGACTCAAATTTGTTGTCAGTTCATTTTCTGACTCTCACTAATCCACATGTTGTCAAACTGTGGAATTAAAGTTAAAATCATGCTTAAAAAAAAAGCATTTAGATCAAGATTAAGTTTAGCGAGATTTACCAAAACCGCAGAAGAACGTGTAAATTAGTTGAAAGTTTTTGTGACAGTGAAGTAATGCTCATAAAATTCAAACAGACTTCAAAGTTTTGCATCTCCCAATTCAATTTTTTCTTTTTGCATAAGTTTCTTTGTGCAAAGGGGGAAACAAATACAATTTCTGATCCTGATTAGCTTATTTCAATAAAATACTATTAAAGTTGACTCATTCTGTTGCAAATTTTGCTCATAGTGTTAATAGATGAGAAAAATTAAAGAGGTGTTGGGCATGAAAAAGGCATGATAGAGCATCAGTGTGAGATTTCCAAAATACCATCAGATCTTGAGGTATTTCGTCCAAAACAGTAGTGAAGTTTGAAGTTCAATTTAAAATGGCGCATGAAAGTGGCCACACTCATACAGTAAAAAAAAAAAAAATGGAAAGACCAGACATCAACATCTCTCAAACAATGGTTGCCCTCAGAGACCACAGTATTCTCTGTTGATGCTGAATGTTAAAAGGTGCAGTAAATTGCAGTGTGGGTGAGAGCCAACAGTCTCCGCTGGCATGGCGCTCTGCTGATTGAAATCATTTTGTTTTTTCCCCAGGTAGCACAGTCTGCCTGAAACAAGTGTCTCAGTGTTTTCTGTCACTTCCTGTTTTTGGTTTGCTGGGTACTTGCTAGACCTGGCTACTTCCTCCTCTGAACCTTTATCTTTACACAGACATCAACTCATGCTGCAGATAAGGGATTGTGAAACTAAAACCTCAGATTAGCACAGCAGGAAGTGCACGTTAAGCTGTATGTTGGAACGGAAAAATGTCAATTGAACTGGACTTTAAAACAGACTTCACCCTGCCATGTCCCTGTTAAAATGGCTACGTAATGTCGGATTGAGCCCATGTGTGAATTGTAAGATTGGGCATTGAGAACCATAATTTTTTGTTATCTGATAAATCGGTTCCAAATTTAACACACTGTTGTTTTGGTTTTCGGTGGCAGCCACCGTAATTCCAGGCACTTGTGTTGCAGCCATGGAGCACAGTTAGCAGCGCTCTAAAGTGTGGCTTTATTTTACGTTGAAAAAAGACTGGTAAAACTGTAAATCACCATTGAATAAAAACAAAATGTTCCTTCTTATCTGTGAAATAAGCATGTGACCCATTTCAACTCCATCCCTCGAAGAATCGGAATCAATAATAACCGTAATCGAAAGGAAAAATAGGAATTGAAATCAGTATTGTTAAAAATCAAAACTATACCCAATCCTAGTGAATAGTAGGGCTGGATATCGTTACAAAAAAATTTGATACCGGTTCTTGAATGATACTTTTTTTTTAAACCAATTTTGGAAAAATCCATTTTAGTGGCCAGGTTAGCTCAGTTGGTAGAGCAGGCGCAACTTCGGACAATTTCTGGACCTGATTGGTCGGACATTGTTCGAAGTTTATATGAGAAAAGGGCTGCAAAATAAAATCTGATTGATACATTTCTGTCCTTCGTCTTGCATCCGAAAACTTCAGCATAACAGAATGAAAACTATACATTTTGTGCGAACACATATCATTCCAACAGCGCTCCAAACTCTTTTTCCTGCATTAATGTCAAAGCTACATCCCAGAGCTTATCTGCTACAACAATAAGAAAGAAAACTCAGGGCAGCGAGGGAAAAAAACTAAACCAACATGCTAAAACTCCTGACACAAATTACCCAACATCCCGTAAAGGCCGCTTTCTCCCAACAGATGGAAACCAATTAGCCACCTGACTCCCAGAAAACACTTGGGCAGCCGAGTGAAGCCAAGATGCAAATGAAGCAGAGGGAAAGGTGGAAGCGGCCTGCCAAGTGTCCTGGGAGAGGAGAAATTAATGGAGGAGACAGCGGGAAAATGGAAAGTAGAATAAAGTGGGAAATGATGTATGCAGGGGGTGCAGAGTTGGACTGAAGGTCTCCGGAGAGGTTATAGAAACAACCAGCCGGGGGCAGAAATATCCGTTGATGGAGAATGTCGACTAATCCTGCAGGCGGTGAATCCTCCATCAGCCAACATCAACATCAGCTCGCCGTATTCGAGCTGAGGCCAACATGAAATCATTGATCTAGTTAATGAACATCTTGTCATATTTTTTTTTTTTTTAAGTGATGCATGGATTAGGCCAGAGGCTGCTAGCACTGCAGAACATCACAACTTTCATTACATTTTTGAGGGTAAAGCCAGTTAACCCAGCTGTGCTCCAGCCTACCTAGTCTGCTTTTTTCTTCAGGTCAAATGTATGTTTCCCTGGGTCACTTAAAACCCTTGTGTTGTACTTTGGGTCACTGGGACCCGTTCAGTTTATTTGACGTTTTGTATTGGCCTTGCGTTGAGCTTCGGGTCACCGGTGACCCTCACGAGCTATGTGATTGCATTTGTCCATATGATGTCCATGATGTGATCACATTTCACGTGAACTGGCAGGGGCCTCGTCCTTCGGGATCTCGAGACCCATCCTGCACTTGAACACGTTAAATAAACTAAACAAGTCAGTGTGAAATGAAGGACAATACAAGGGTTAACATGAAATCACCCACCTACAGCACTGATGTCATACTCCTTGAAATGTATGCCCTCACATTTGTGGACAGACATATTTTCTTGACTTCAATTTCAGGTATTGATACCTCCACAGCGACTGAATGGATTTTCACCATTCAAACTGCATTTTAAACACCCATAACCCTTTGTTTCTTTTGCAATTTTAACGGAAGATAGACCTTACCAAACTCTTACAACGAGGACCCTTGGAATATAGGAATGACCCCCTCGTAATTTCCTACTTTATTCAAGCACCATAGCTAGCAAGCTATAGAAGCAGTCTTGTTATCAGTCGGCGTTGTTACAACTTTCTGTCTCGCATTGCCGAAAAGAGGGACATCCGGCGGAATTTCCAGCGGCAACGGAGCAATCCTGGAAGTGGAACATGGTGGATATAGACTATACCTTTGGTGATCCCTTAACTACCCCCACCGTCAAGTCACAATGTAAATGTGTCCAAAACTTTTGGTTTAACAACTAATATTTGCAAAACTAATGACATTCCCATCAGCTCTACTTAGTGCCAATTAGCAAATAACATGTTAGAATTACATCGAAGAATATATCTGGCAGAATATTAGTAAGAGAGTCTCAAGCCACCATGACCTTGCTTTCTCGGTGTCTAAAGGCCTGGGAGCGATAGTGATAAGACTTGTGGGGGGTGCAGCTGGATCGGAGAAGCACCCAGGAAATTCATTAACACAGTATCAAAATTAACTGGCCAGATACGCAGAGAGAACAATGGTCTAGTGATGGATCTGCGCGAATTGCGGTGGGAACCTGAGGCCTGGACCAGGTGCACTGATAACGGCACATACATCGTTGCAGAAGGAGGAATCTGAAGAAGGATAAAGAGAGAGGGTAAGGTTAGGTCGGGCATTCGGACCCCTGGAAAGACTGTCGGCGGTAGGGCGAGAGAGGATTGTCTTGAAGGAAGTCTGATTCCTTATGCATAAGCTGTAACTACTTGCAATATTGTGACTAAAGATGGAAAAAAAAAAAACTTCAAAAACGCTGCCTTTGGGTCTTCGTTTGGACAGCGAAGCCACATACTTGCGTATCGATGATGTCATCACCACACCCCCTCGACCTCTTATCCCGCGACGACGTCTCATAACAACAATGGCGGACTACATGCTTGTGTAGTTTCGGGTTTCCTTGCAGTAGCCATTTTCATGGTCGTCTTCTTGTGTTTGGTTTCTTCTTCTACGGTCTGTTTGTATACAGCGCGCAAGCTTTATGCGCATGCCCCGCCTCTTCCCCGTTTTTGGTGAATTTCGGTAGCAGAAACAGCGCCACCTACAGGACTGGAATAGGCCTGGAAGTAGCGTGTTGAGTAATTTACAAATGGATCCTTTTGGACGCATATATTCTTGAAACGATGCCAGGGAAGACTGGGGGGAAAAAAGATTGTTTTGGTATGTGTGGACGTGGCCTGAGTCTTGTTTGACATAGTTTTAAAAAGTTCCTATGACATGCTGCTTTTTGGATGTTTTTATATAGGCCTTATTGGTCCCCTAATACTGTATCTGAAGTTTCTTTCCCGAAATTCAGACTTGGTGCAGAATTACAGCCACTAGAGCCAGTCCCACAATGAGCTTTCCTTAGGATGTGCCTTTTCTGTGTCTGTAGCTTTAAATGCTATTGAGGAGGAGAGAGGGGGGGCAAAGTGGAGGGTGGGGTTATGGCTTTGATCAACTGCCATGCTTCGCTCGTTTGCAAGCCATGATGTCTCCCTCTCTCATGGGTGAGCCAAATTCTCTGGGCGGGCAACACAGAGAAAAGGGAGGTAACCTTTCCCCTTATGACGTAATAAAGGGAAGATTCCAGATCGGCCCATCTGAGCTTTCATCTTCTCAAAGGCACAGCAGGATACCCAGGGCTCGGTTTACACCTATCACCATTTCTAGCCACTGGAGGACCATAGGCAGGCTGGGGGAACGCATATTAATGTTAAATAACATTAACATTTTCATGCCATGGGACCTTTAAGTCTTTTTGCATTTGTGCATTTTTTTTTTATTATTATTATTATCAGAATCAGGAATCATCACTAAGCTTATAAAAGAAAAACTAATTTCTATGTTTGGCCAAATCACTCAGCCTTACATGACACTATTCCAATTTATTTGAAAGCACGACGATCACCAAAATTGTTTTTGCAGCGACAAAATGTCAAGTATGATCCAAAACCTGCAAGGGCCTAAAGAAACAAGGTGCCTGTTTAAATTTGATACGGAATAAAGCTGCAGCCTCTTGGATGCCAAACTGCCAGCATCACATTTGAAATATATCACATCCCTCCAAAGTAAGAGTAAGAGAGAGAAAAGGCTGGAATAAGATGCCAGGACAAGTTTAGCTCTTAAGGACAAATCCAAAGCTGTGAACGTGTCTAAAGCTCCGTGCCTCAGCAAACTCAAAGCAATGTTTACCTTCATTCACTCAGACTGTTCGCACAAGGTAGCAGGCAGCTGCTAGATAGAGTAAATATTGGTTAAGTGTAGGGGATACGAGGTGACATATTCCCCCAGATATTTAGTCGCACTGGCTGCAGCGGCTGAATCCTATAAGTCTTTATAATCTGGGGTTCTTCCAAGAGACTGCATGGAAATAAAAACAGGTATATTACTGTTCTTTGAAAATATGTGCTATTCATTTGAAATTTTATTAATTCTGCTACTGCTGGACAAAAGAAAAGTCACTTCAACAACACCATAGTAGATGAACGGACAAAGAAAGTGGACATTTTGAAGGAAAGATTTATCAAATTGGGTACTTTTTCTTTATGTATCCATCCATTCTCTATCCATCTTAAAATTTGTTATTTCTAACGATCGACTATATAACCCAAAAGTATATGGACATTGGGCATTAAACCCATTGGTGATTGTTGAGCATCTAATTCCAGCCCCTACTCTCATGGTTGCAGGCTTTCCTCCAGGTGTTGAACCAGGCTGCAGGGACTGACTCCCATTCAGCCACAAGAGCATTACTGGGGTTCAACACTGATGTTAAAGATCAAGTCTGACTCACAGTCGGCGTTCCAGTTCATCCCAAAAGGTGTTAGGTCATGGCATTGAGGCCAGTCCACGTTCTTCCACAACAAACCGGGAAAACCATTTCTTTATGGAGCTGGCTTTGTGCATGGATGTATTGTCATGTTGAAAAAGGAAAGGGACAAACACAAACTGTTTCCACAAAGTTGTTGGAAGCACACTATCATCGAAAGAATCATTGTATACTGTGGGATTAAGACTTCTCTTCATTGGAAAAACAGCCGTTGGCCTGAAGTACATACGGTCCACAAAGGTTAAGCCATATAGAGTATCTTAGCTCATTCATGCTGAGGGTTATGAGGGCGTTGAGCCTTTTCTAGCAGTGTTCAAAATGGCCTTAAGATAAGGAGAGTCTCAACTAAATCTAACATCCTAAGCTTTAAAAAGATTGGATTTGTTGCAGGGCTGTCTTACTTTCTACATGCAATCATGATATTTTTACCACACCCGTATATTCCCCAAATACAAATAAAAGTGGTACATAGTTTTACATAAGTCCAGTTCCTTATCTTGTTCCAACAACTTGAGCATTTTAAACTAACTGATGCATTTGATTAACTGAGATAACCATTTCCTTTGCAGCTCCGGACGTTTGCGCTTTCTCATGTTGTTCTGCATTTTTATTTAAAACAAAAGAGCACAGTGTTTTAGTGAAATGCCTCAGCAGCTTTTGAATTACTGTGAGCACTAATCTATGAGAGCTTTAATAGAACGCTTGAGAACGATGCCATTTGGAAAACGTGAGACCAAGAACTAAGATCGATAGCAGACGTAACAGCTTTTCTGGGTGAAATCCAGCTTCTTCTTTGTGTTTCTAATCTCAAACTTTATAAAACACACTAATAGGGCCAGTCAAATCCATCACATGTGACTGAAAGAGTGCAATCAGATTTGTTTGGATTGCCCGTCTCCCTCGCTGCCAAGTTCTCAAACCTGGCACGTTGACAGGTTACCACAACCGTGTCCAACGAACAAGCAACCTATGAATTCATGGGACTTGTGTTTAGAGGATGGAATCAGCCGGTATGAAACAGCAAAAAGCAAAAATGCGGGAAGGTAAACCTTCGTACAATAGTTTGATCCAAAGAATACAAACTGGAGATGTGCAGGGGCGTAGCACAAAATGCTGGGCCCTGTAGAAAGGCATTCACTACGGGCCCCTGCCCACATCCACAGCAATTCATTCTAGCATATTTTTGGGCCCTCCTCATAGGGCTGGGCAATGTATCAATATTATATTGATATCGTGATACGAGACTAGATATCGTCTTAGGGTCTTTCCTGGTTTTGCAAGCTGCATTACAGTAAAATGATGTCATTTTGTGAACTTACCAGACAGTTCTAGCTGTTCTATTATTTGGCTTTACCCACATAGTCATTAAATCCACATTAATGATGATTATATATCAAAAATCTAATTGTAAAAATATTTAGTGAAAGCACCAAATGTCAACCCTACAATATTGCCGAAATATCGATGTCGAGGTATTGGGTCAAAAATATTGTGATATTTGATTTTCTCCGTATCGCCCAGCCCTACCTCCTCACATGAGGGTCCTGCTACACCCCGCAGTGCCCTGCTACGCCATAAACTACTACAACTACTATTTCTAGTCATTGTTCCATTATCTTTATTGGGACTGTTATTGCCACTGGTCACACCCCCAAAGGGCACCGTCAGACACCGCCTACCAAAAGCCTGGGTCTGTCCGAGGTTTCTCCCTAAAAGGGAGTTTTTCCTCGCCACTGTCACACTACATGCTTGCTCTTGGGGGAATTACTGGAATTGTTGGGTCTTTGTAAATTATAGAGTGTGGTATAGACCTACTCTATGTGTAAAGTGTCTTGAGATAGCTCTGGTTATCATTTGATACTATAAATAAAACTGAATTGGATACTCAGTCCCCTTTTCACCCCCAGTGGGACACCCCTGGAGAGGGTTACTGTGTGGATTAGTTAGCCTGAATGAATGAACTACTTGTCCTCCTGCATCCTTCTTGTTGTTGTTTCTGCAACATGTGGACCAGTTTGCAAATGACTCGTGACTCGCAAACACTAATCGTTCTGCAACTCATGACTATTTTCATTATTGATCATTCTAATTCAATTATTTGATCATTTTTAGAGCTGTAACAAAATCCAAAATATGCTTTACAATAATTGTCTCAGAAATGATTGCGATTAACAAAAGAATTGTCTCTTTTGGTTAAATTTTAAAAAATTATTTATTTATTTATTTATGACTTTTTCTAACAAATTTTCAAGTTTTGAATGAATTCCAGGATACAGACCGAAATGACCCAGGAAATACACTGCACACTGACTGACAAAAACAAAAAACATAATTCTCCGACTAATGGCTTCAATATTCAACTTTCACGGGGGCAGGGCAGCCCTATTAGCGATTAAGTTTTCTTCTTCTAGAAAGTTGGGGGACCTAGGACACACAGATTAAAGAAAAAAATAATCAAAATTGATGCATCACATGCTGCGAAATCCTGAATTTTAGTATAGGTTAAGCTACAAAGAAAAACGTTATTCTACATTTCCCATAATACAAGTGACCAGCATCTTTTGTTAGACCCTCCGTGTCTGGTTAACGTCCACGCCTTTCAAAACGCAATGCCCTCCGGTTGTTATTACAAATTATCCAAGCTGAAGTCGGGATAATACAAAACACAGAGTAGTACTCCACACGACAAGTCATTTGAACTTGATGCCCCTTTTAAAAGGAGTCCTGTCACAATCTAGTCTCACTGGTAGTAAGGTAGGAGGTGATCCGGCAAGAGCAAATACATTGAGCAAGAGTAGACGTAACTGGGGAGAAAATATGGGATCAGCAGCTAGTTTGTGCAATCAGGTTAATCCGGCCATCATCACAATCTTCAAATTCCTTGTTTTGACCACACACACACACACACACACACACACACACACACACACACACACACACACACACACACACACACACACACACACACACACACACACACACACGTATTCAGTTAGTCAATGGTTGTCAATATAAGTTGCTTTCAAACAGCTGTAAGCACAAGTAGGCTTCATCTTCTGCATGTCGTCATCAGTGTAAAATGCATGCACACAAAAATGCAGGAAATGGTTTTTAAAAAGGCAAGGAGGAAACGGCTAACGAAGCAGTGAAGGTCTACTGTGTGCAGAAGAAGAAATCAAACTGACATAAACTCTCATTCTAACACAGTAATCCAGCAGGCAATTAAGTTAGCCGAGAATTAAGTGAGAGTTGACACATCCTAAATACTGGATGAAGTCCAGCAGCAGCAGCAGCAGCAGCAGCAGCAGCAAATCAGGCAAAAGAAAAGCAGAGGGATTACAAGTTGTTTTCAAATCCATGGAAGAAGACGAAGACTTATATACAAATGTAATTGAGGAAAAGAAGAATGCAGCGTTTACAGACCAAACTTTAAATATAGATAACTGGAAACCCTCCTCATCTGACGCTTTATTTTCTGCATGTTACAAAACTGAAACAACAAGCTCTTGGATGGCCTGTGGCATCAGCTGCGTGGAGCGCTTTATCAATTCCAAAATTTTGCATTTGAAAACCTACCAGAGAGAGAGGGCACTTTCATTATCGCCTTTCACTTCCCACTCCAGGAGCTGGGAGACAGGAAAGATGTTTTGAATATTTGATGAATAAAACTTAAAATGTTACACTAAAAAAAAAAAAAAAAAAAAAAAAAAGATTATGGTGGAATGTGCACTACAACTATCTCCAAACCACACACACGCACACACACAAAAAACACAGATTCCTGTCAATAAGAATGTACAAAAGGTCAATCTAAAACTTTACTTTGTTGGTTTTTAACCAATCACTGAAACAATGGGGGGCAATTACATCAGACTCACCCCAACTGTAGGCTAAGCTGTCTGGTGAAGGTACAGAAATTCAGATAGGCTACCAACACAAAGGTCGTCTGATAGTGAAACAACAAAAGAACATATTGAGGTAAGGCACTAACAATGTCTCTGGACCATTGTAAATAATTGTAAAAAAGAAGCTACAGTATTGACGTCAGGAAAGATATTTGTGGGAATAAAACTACATAAGATGTCGCAAGTTCATAAAAAACAAAAAAAAACAGCCTAAAAAGCAGCGTTTATCGCATTCTTATTCCAATAAATCATCAATCAATGAATGCCACAATCATTGCATTTTGTGTTACATGACTGACCGAACACAATGCACGCGCAGAAGTGTGCAGACAAAAGACCAAACTACAGGGATGCGGCTCCCACCTTTCACGGCCAAACAAAGCAAAATCTCCTCGCATCGGAAACAACTTTGTTGTGTTTCCTCAATGCTCCCGTCGGCCAGACTCCACACAATACATCTTCATTTTAAAGACGGCGGGGGGAAATGTAGAGCTCACCTTTTTTTTCTTTTTTCTTTTAGTTCCTCTGTCGGATAACAGCAGCAGTCCTCCCCTGTCTCTCTGCCAGTGGGTGTCTGCTCTCCTCCGCTCCTCCGTGGATTTAATCGGGGCAGCGGCGGCGGCGGCGGCTGCGAAATTGTCGATGCGCGCTTCGCCCTGTTCGGTGGGCGGCGTGGCTGGTCGCTGCTTTTCTTGCTATGTTTCAAACCAAAGAGAAAAACACAGAAAAGCCCTCCCACTCCCTCCGCTCAACCTCTCTCTGAAAGCGGATACGCCCTCTCACGGTAGGAGCTTTAAAAAAAAACACACACACACACACGTTACAGGCTTCAGGTGACAAGCTGAGAAGAAAAAAAAACCGTGTCGCCGCAGGCTGGGGGTGTGAAGGGATTTGAGTCTGGCCGCCGGTGAGCAGCCCGAGCCCGGCAGCCAGGAGTCCTGCTGCACCGCTGCGCGCTCCGCTGGCTTTGGGTGGCTCTCACTGCACTGCAAAAAGAAAAAAATATCCACCCCGACACGGTTTTTGTAGTCTCTGACACAGTTTTAAAGTCTCCGTCACAGAGGAGCACAGCCTGCCCTGCACGTGAGGCCCAGGTGTCCTAATTCCCCCCTATAGTTCTCCCAATCCCCTGTAGTTGCCCAAAATGTCCCTATGATTGCCCAAGTGCCTTACTGTCACCCAAGTGTCACTTCTTTATTGTTCCTACAATGCCCTTGTAGTCGGTCCAAGTGTCCCCCAATATGTGCCTTTCCTGTCACCCAGGTTGGTTGTCTCACTGCTTACTACAGCTACACTAGAGGCCACTGTGACAATTTATTTTATATTAAACAGTTGGCCTGTCATCCTGCCCCTGCGATGGGGGTTTGTTGTCACAATGTTTCAGAGCATCTTTGATGGTTAATTACCTCTTGGTACAATAAATTGCGAAAAAATAAAATGGATACCTATTTCAAGGCAAGGCCTTGAGCTTTCATTTAATGTAGGAATGACTGTTGAAAGATGTTTAAATGATTAGCAATTCACACAAGAGTCAGAAGTGTAACAACCAACCCGGTCTCACCTACCAAAACGCGGGTCATCCCTTTTTATCGGCCCGCATGCCCTGCTGGTTCCCCAACCCTAACACTAAATGGCCTTTTGGTCACCCAAGTGCCTAGGCCCCTCTGACTGGTCCATTTCCCGCTTTCATTTAATGCCTTTCCTGTCACCCAGTTGCCTCTCTGGTTATCCCAACTCCCCCTATGGCCACTGAAGTGTGTTTTCTGTTGCTAAAATGCCACTCTAGCACAATCATCCATTTTGATCAGCCCAAATGCCCCTCTGCTCGGCCTAAATGCCCCCTTTGTTTACCTAAGTGCCTTTCTTGTTTATTAAATGCCTTTGTGGTTAGCTCTGACCTTAGCACAAAGTCTTTACTGTATCATATAAAATATGTCTGACCTTCCTCTGGGCTGCCCTGTGCCACAGGATGGCAAAGGTAAAAAATGTATGAGAACCCCACAAATATAGGACCCTTTTTAATTCAACCTCCACATTGAAAAGGCTACACTAAGGCAATATAAGAGCCCTTTGTGACACGTACACATATCTGTAAAATAAAACTCCTGGCCTGGGAGCCTGAGGGGTTCTGTTCAGTATCTTAGCTGTTCCTAGGACCGCGCTCTCCTGGACAGACATCTCAGATGTTGTTCCTGGAACTTGCCGGAGCCACTTGTCCCAGTTACAGCCCCGAGTGCGCCGATTACCACTGGAACCACTGTTGCCTTCACCACCACAATGTCTGGTTGGTTAGCAATGACCATTGTCTGGATCTGTACTGGTCAGTACAAATATTTTACATTTTAAACAAACACACAAAAATAAAGGTTTATACTTGATCTTGGAAAAAACTTTAAGCCACCAGACCCCAACACGAGAGTGGCTGGTCTACCGCTGCCTCGATCAGTCTGCTGGCTTTAAAGAGAGCGACAGAATGAGCACCTTCATTTAAGGGCTGTTTAACCAGTTTTTTTGTGATTGTTGCAGGCAAAAATCCTTGTTTATGCGGCACGTTTTCTTAAAAAATACGATGGAATATGCGGGATATTCATGCAATTTTATGAATTGAATGAATGAAATTGCGGGAACAAAAAGTGATTCCCCCAACACCCTGCTTTCCGATGATGTTCACGTCGCGCAATTTCGTCACTTCATAACGTTCCCATGGCAACAGGGGGAAATGGCTGCTCTTGTGTGAAGTAAACGCAATATTTTTCAACTTTCTGCTAAGATATACGTGACTTTTTTGCAACAAAAATGTGGGGATTATGAAATCATGCAAGCCTTTTCTTTGGGGTTGTTTTGGGTCTCTGTGGTCATTTGGCATCCCTTTATAGTTGGTGTGTGTCCCTTTGTGGTAATTTGGTGTCTCTTGTCCACATCATTTCGGACGGTTATTATCACCTATATGTGTCTAAAACGTTGGAAAAGCTAGAGCAGATAATCAATAAATAAGATTAAAAAAGCTTAAAGACAAAACTTGCTAAAGAAGTCCAACTACAATTATTGGATCTGAGAAAAGTCTTTCAGTTACATTCATTTGGCTTAGATGCTGCCCAAAACGATTCGGGTGCTGCACCGAAACCTTATAACAGCAGGGAAAACCCTGCACTTAAACTGATAGATTTTTTTAGGTGGTCCTAATTTTAAGGTGGCTAAATAGTTTTTGCTGTGTGGCCCTGTCCACAGCAGTACGTGGCTTAGCTTCTGTGCCGGTGTTGTGTCCAAATCTGTTCCCCCGTCAGGCGGTCAGAAGTTTCCTTCCCATGAAGTTTCCTTCCCTTTTCCTGTAGTGCCCTTCTCAGTGGTTAGGTTAGGTTATGGTAAGGCGTAGCATAGTCTATATCCACGACGTTCCACCTCCGGGATTGGTCGGTTGCCGCCAGAAATTCTGCCGGATGTCACTCTTTATAGCCGATGTCCGTCACCTTCCGCTTTCTTCTTCCGTGAAGATTGATTTGTGAGGACTATGGTTAACTGCTCCTCAGATCTCTGCAGGGTAAATCCAGACAGCTAGCTACTATCTGTCCAATCTGAGTTTTCTGTTGCACGACTACAACAACCTTTGAACTTACACATGTTCCACCAAAACCAACCAAACCACCAAAATTCCTTCCCGAGGCTGATTTGCAGCGGCACCGGGTCTCCGTCTGGCGCTTAGCACCGCCCAAGATGATTGTGATTGGTTTAAAGAAATGCGTTTTTCTCCCATCTCGGAATGCTGTGTGGACTAACCAGACCCTCCTCCGCAGCGCTGTAGAGGAAGGTCTGGCAAAGCGAGACTAGGCGTAGCATGACACAACACCGGCCCTCCCGCCTGCTTCTCCAAACTGGGTGCGTGCCAACCGCCATCTGCTGCTAATACACTGACTGTGGATAAGTTCCTCACACAACCCCACTTCAAAACATCAGAACTATCCCTTTAATAACCTTTTACAAGATGATATTTTTTACAGCGTGTGGCTCTTCCAGACAGCTTTCTGAAGAAATGTGCACGTGTTTTCTCTGTGATAAGTCAGGACAGATTTGGACATACTTTTTAGTCTCGATGTGTATGAACCCTTTAAAAACGTAAAGCACTCTGAATAAAATCTAATGTAAAATAAAAGGAGGCTATTTAATTTAATAGACCAGAAAAGATTAAAATATTGCTATAGTCCTCAAAGGAGAAGAAAAATACCAAAATGCATGATAAAGCCAGTATCAATTCTCTATTGAGCACCACAGACACTTGTCCTCTGAGAGCATTACAGGAGTACTAGAACGATCTTCTGTCAGTGAAGAAGCTCTCAATCACACTAAAAAAAACAAATTTCACCGCCATCAGACTGAACACTATAATTAAATATGGTGACCAGAGTATAATTAAAATTAGTGGCAATTACATTTCGTAGGAACACGGCTGAGATGTATGCAGAGATGGCCCATACTGTATTTGTTGGGTTAAATTATTAAAGGGAACCCTGAGGATGCATTTAACAAGATGCTATATTTATATATTTGTGTGTGTGTGTGTGTGTGTGTGTGTGTGTGTTTTTGAATATTGTAGAAGCCACCTGGGCTGCAGGCCTGAGCCTCTGTCCCTCTGGAGTTCACTGAAAGTTTCGCTGCAGTGTAAGCAGTCTTTGATATATTTTTCTTTAATTATGGAGGATAATGAATTTCAATTTGTTATGCATCAAGGCTCCGAATTGGCAACCCACCCCTGGAGCCCCGTAAATGCTTTATACTGCTTCAGGCTCCTGGGGAGTTTTGGGGAAATCTTAAACGAAGATGAAGTTAATGGAAATAGATAGGCCTCTGAAATGCTAATGTTGACTTTTGGTGCCTAAATCTGGCTGCAGCCCACGGGACACTCGGCGCTGCAGAGGCCCACTGCTTCAACACTGCTCAACACTTTTTCCAGGGGGGATTAAAGCTAACCTTTTAGCTTACCCTCAGATAAATGGTTTTACATTTTGTTCCTCTGTCATAAACAAATTGCTCTGCAGAAACCAACAAATAAAAAAACATTCACTTGATTCTGTCGGAGAGCAGCAAAGCTTCACTCTGCCTCAATTTCTCCCCCTTTGTTTCACAAAGAAATATGTGAAGCGTGAGTTGTGCTCTTCGTCGCCATCCATATTCGCGCCGTCCGCCCACGTGTAGCCGTGCCTCTGGCAATTAATTAAAGGAACCACATGCACCGCTCAGCCGGCTTGTCAGGCCTGCCAGTCATCAGCGCGGCGTGACAATGATCTGACCATCACCGGCTTAATTGGCATTGGGAGAACATTTCTCTCCCCTCCTCACTGTAGGCTAAATAAACACACAGGCAGACAGGATGCAACCTTCAGTCCTCGTTTCTCTTGATCAATAACCCTGCAACACCACATCTGACAGCCACAGGAGCATTTGTTAACCTCTGTGTTATGTTGTCAGTGCCTACTGACTCACACAATTACAGATTCACAACAAAGTCGCTGCCGAGAACAACTACAAACTTCTTCTGAAGGGACAGTTTAAAAGTTTAAGTAGTATTTTAGATTTAACCCAGAGTGGTTGACATAGTGTTTGTCTTGTTTTGTACCTCTGCGTTAGGCGTGGGCGATATATATCGTTTACGATAATATCGTCAAACTACTTTGTTCCAAAACACGCATTGGAACGCTACACATTCACTAATGTCAACAAAGATGGCGGCGCGCGATTGTGCAGCGGCTACTAGCTCTCCTGTCGGTGTATACTTATACAAGTACAGCCACACTGAACTAATCAATACAGGACTACGATACAACACAGCCGTTACGAGAGCCTTCCAGGCGGCTCATAACGTCCCGGAGGACATAGCCAGACCGGGCGCTCCGTGGATTGTTGTCGGCAGCTAGCAAGGCTAGAAAATAAATAAGCCCTGTTTTCATTCAACATTGTGCCCATTATTATCATCAGTGATTAAGTAACTCTGACTTTTAAAAACACATTTTTTAAAGGATATCGTCTAATTATCCTTATCGTCAAAAGCGCCAAAAATATTGAGATATTATTTTTTGTCCTTATCGCCCACCCCTACTCTGCGTGCAGTTTGAAGGTATGTGGACTAAATTACTTGTGAAATAAAGTTGCAGTTTGGTCCATAAGGGCTTCAGGTAGACTCTGGGATAGCTTCAGGGTGCTTTCTATTGCATCCTTGCTTTTCCGTCCTCCAGCCCGTGAATCGGATATTGATCACGGAGGATGTTCCAGTGTGAGAGAAAAAAAACTACTTAGTTAGGTTTAGAAAAAGGTTGTGCTTTGGGTTTAAATAAAGGATGTATTTTACATAACTTATGTCAACGCTTTCTCATAAATAGGCTCATATGACATCGTACAAAAACTTGATATTATGAAATTTATGATATCTCACGAAAGTTGCGACTACCGCTCATGTAATGAAGTTTAGCTGACCGGTCACATGACAGTTACGTTTAGCCATCTGAAGGTGACTGTTAGCCAGGTACTGGTCACTGTGAGGTCACGGTTGTAAGGACTAGTTAAGATTAGAAATAAAGTTTGTGGTTTGGGTTAAAACACTGGTCCGATTAACCCTTGTTTTGTCTTTGGGGAAAATTTGACCCGTTTTCAAAGTTATTATATCAAAAATATGGGTTTCTTTCAACTAAATTGCCCAAAATTAACATGGACGCATGAATGAACGTTGTATGTTCTTCACAGGTAAAATGAATGATTACTTTCATTGCATTTTGGTTTTAAAACAGTATTCTGACTAAACTTTGTCATACAGCAGTCTGTGATTCACTTAACATGCTCTGATCTTAACTATTAGTCAAAATAATTCATAATTTCAGTTATTTTGTACAAACGGAAACCTACACTGTACATTTACTACCACTTAACAAGTAAACTGCTGATGTATTCTCAGCTCTGATAGCCGATAGCTGTCTGCTCCGAGCGCATTCACCGTCACACACTCTCTCATGTACACACTAAGCACTGAGCTATTCCTTAAGAAGCTTCCCCGGTCTTATAACACAAACATTGCCAGAGCTTCCTGTATTTGGTCCGAAAGTCCGAACCATCCAAAAGAGGTTTCAGGTTTCACACCTCTAATTTTGGTTCAGATCGAACTGAAAAGTCCAAAGGTCCGGACCAAACGAGGTAGGTGTGAAAGCCCCTTTATACAGCAGCAGTCAATGTGGTGCATGCAGAAATAAATAGGTGGAATACGTACCAATTACAGTGTATTACTTTTCGTAGCTATATCTACAAATGGTTGAGTTTGAGTTTGAGTTTGAGTTTGAGTTTGAGTTTAGTTTAGTTTATTTATGAAAGGGGACAGTGCAAATTAATAAAACACATGATCATGGGTTCATGGTTCATGAGAACAGCCTGCTAACATACGTAGTGTTAATTAAGTACGTCATTTACAAAACAAAAGTCAACGTAGACTTTTGCTTTTACACGGGACACAAACAGCGGTGTGTGTTTGTTTGACCCATCCATTCACCTCCACCATCTCCCTATATGCGGACGATGTTGCTCTTTATACTACTTCGTCTGGCTTCCTCCTTAGAGGCAGCCCTGCACGACATGGGTCATGACTGCGTGGGTTATATACAAATTTGACTTTCTGTAGGTATAAATACGAACAGTGAATGAGAACAGCCTGAGTCACTACATACTGACAGCTAGGCATGTCATATGTTATTATTTCTAGGACAGGTCAGGCTAGTCATTTGGCATGCGGGTGGTTCTGTACATGCTGTAGGACAACTTACCCGAAAAAAAAGGTTTTACACAACATTTCTTTGCGTTTCTGCCTGTTTTCCACCCACCTCTGATTTTGTATCTGGATATGAATGAGCAGTGCTGACAACATTTTTTTCCTTTAGTGTTAAAAGAAAAAACAAGCAGCGTTTCTATTATTAGTGTTTGTCCTGAATCTGTGCTGTTATTATCAATTTGTCTGTCTCATGTTAGCTTCTTTATCTTCACATTCTCCCAAGTTGTGATGCACCAGAGAAGCTAGAAATTGTGCTATTCACTAAAACCCAACATATATCGTAGATTATCAATATATTCAAGTTACCCGCCTGCCATCTGAGCATATGAACGAATAAATATACTTTAAGTTTTTCTTCTTATGTGTTTGTTTACACACATGTATGTGAGCAGACAAAGTCAGACAGTGTGTCAGTGCGCATCCTATCAATCACAGGGTGAAGGCCTTCTCCAACCGTCAACCTGGACCGGTGACGAATGCACCAGAACGATGGCTGCGGTTGCCTTTTTTCCTCCCTTGATGCACTCCCCCTTATTGCCTGGTATGAATGAGTGATAAAAAAAAACCAGAGCACTTACATTCCTGAAGAATTAGGTCAGCCGTCGAACAGAGCAAAGACTACAAATGGGTCGGAGGCGCTGAGATGAAAGCCGGCACACTTCTGTGGAAATTTTTCCCTGCGCTTGTCAACTGGATCACAAAACATCAACCACCTGGTGCCACTTCAGGCTGGAATGAGAGTAATTAGTGCTAGGGAGGGGGCTTTCTTCTTCTTCTTCTTTTTTTTGCACAATTTGAAGCATCAGAGCCGAGTGTGTGACTGTTGTGTAATTGCGTTTGTGAGCACAGACGGCACAAAGACAAATTCCTCAAGCGTGCAGTGTTTTCATCGAGCAAATAAAGGTGATTGTGATTTTTTTTTTTTTCTCCTGTCGGGATCAGACTCTTCAAAGTATGAAACATCCCCGTCTCAGCCATCACATCTTCCTCCCCCTTTCCCCCTATTATTTAGTGTTTCCTGTGCTTCCATGGGAGTTTCTAATTGCCTATTGTACTTGCTGCTCGGCTGTCTGGGTGATGTGCAGTGACAAGCCGCATCCTCAAAAAAAAAAGTGATGTACTCCTGAGGTTCACCAGAAAAGAGCTTTATCCGTCTCTCACATGATTTCTCTCCCGCACAATCTCTCACAATCCCCCATTGCGTCTCTTGTCATTCTAAAGTATGTATGTCAAGTGGAAGTGTAATGTATGTCGACTGGAAAGTGAGCGTGGATGCCTTGTTCCCAGGGCAGCCAGTGTGAAAGAAAAGTTGAGCAATTTGTGAGTCATTCAGAGAAGTTTGTTCAGAAGTTGTGTTAAGAAGCTGTGAGCCGTTTCTGTTTCCACTCAGATGAGTTGGGAAGTCTGGAATAGAAGCTCTCTATTATCTCTCAGGCTGTTCTCATGAAACATTTGTACATATATGAAAAGTAATACACTGTAATTCCCTGTACTAGCACAGTGCCTGTTCAAAATGTGCCTGTTTGGAATGGGCTGATTGCTTGGCCCTTGATGTAAGGCTTCTTGTAGAAAATTGTAGCCCAAAATGACTTACAGAAGGACCCCAAAGCTTTTAATATGCAACTCCACTGTATAGCCTACTGATTGATTGACTGACTTACAGTGTATTTCAACTTCACAGGTAAACATTGTAGGCCCTACCGCTACATTTACCTGACAGGGAACCTTGCAGATTCTGCATTTTATCACAAAATATCCCTTAATATCAATAATTAATATCAATTAAAATGTGGAGTAATCAGACATGTACTCATGGCAGTGTGCCATCCACAGAGACAGAGTCGGCTCCGGGATGTGAGAGTGTGTGTCTGTGCGCAGAGAGAGAGAGAGAGAGAGAGAGAGAGAGAGAGGGGCGGAAGAAAAGGTGGAAGGCAATGCAAATAATAATAATGTTCAACTACATTTTAGTGTTGTCTTTTTCGTTTACGAACAAATTTAACACTTGAGCAGAGATTTCCAAACAGGCTTAGTGGCTTGACGGTTAACGTAGAAGCATGGATTTGATTCGCTGGTTTTTGTTTTTTGCCGACGATAATGTTATTAGTGTTATAAGTTAGCAGCACACTTAAAACAACCGGACCAAGGGTGAGTCTGATGAAAACTGTCTTTGCGATGTCTCGCATTGCCAGGCCTATCTGCACAGAGTTGGGGGGGGAAGCTCTGAGATTACGTCAATGTTCTGCCGATGACTTTACAGCTCATAGCAACTTAATACTATACAGTGTCTGGCTTTTGTTTGATATTTAGTGTCGGGAAAAAGGCTTTTTATTGAGTTTCCTCTTAGCGAAATGCTCTGAGTGAATTTGAGCTGGGCTTGTTATTGGCAAGGGTAGACACGGAAGAGCCGGTTATGGTAGCGCCTTTTTTTCTCAATCTTTTTCAGCACAACAGTTGCGATGTTCCTGTCAGCTGTACAGAGCGTGACAACAGCCTGCTGCGTGTGACGTCTTTTGTGCTGCAGGTTTTGTTGTTGTTTTTTGTCAATTTGTTTCCGGCCGTTTAGTTTTATTCAGTTTTTTAACATCTAATATCCAATGCTGTCCAAAGTGCTCCTAATGCTCCAAATTCCAATTCCAGTTCATTGAGTTCCCAGGAAATCGTGTGAAAGTGTGAAGTAGATTGGATGAACGGTTTATGAGATATTTCAAAGACAGACCACACACACACACAAACATACAGAGGCTTCTCCCATTTATTAGCTAGATTCCATGTGTTTGTTATTGCATGCATCACATTGACTGCCCCTGTACAAGAGCGCAAAGATGCAACGGATGGGTCCTAAAACACAGGGCTTTCAAGCGGGGAGCGGAGTTCTTGTCCCGGAAGAAGTTAGGGGGAAAACACAAGACTTTCACCCCAGGAAACGGGTGTTTGTGTCCCTGGAGTACTTCTTAAGGGGGCCGGTGTTTTAACCCAAACCAAAACTTTTCTTCTAATCTTAGCTAGACGTTTCGGTGCCTAAACTTAACTGTCGTCGCCGCAGGACACTCACGTTTTCATACAATATCACACAAACCTGTTGAATGAGAATGAGAATTCGTTGTATGTATCTCTGCAGAAGGCTGTCAGGGATATTTATATAATTTTGACTCAAGTCAAGTGATAACATGCAACATACTTTCCATGAAAAAAAAGGACACAGAGGTAAAGTCAGACAGCTGCACAATACAAAACAGTAACTGTACAAAATCCACAGATTGTCCCGGTTCTCCAGCGGACTGAAATAAACTCATCCGTTAAATTAGCGTAATCAGAGACCCTCTGTCAGTGGCTCATCAGAGGGATCTGCTCCCTGCCAATTCCACTCCGCCGGTGCCTCGGCCCCACAGACTGATAGGCCCCCGCAGGCCTGGCACCGGGTTCAGCCACCATGATGAGAGGATATTTACATTTTAAGCATTTGGCTGACGCACATATCAGGAGTGATTTACAGTCAGCAGGGCCAGAGGGCAGAGGCTGACCTTGTTCGGATCACTGCTCCTCTTTGTTTTATGATCAAAGCTGTGGCTGTGCGTGCATACTCATGTTGTGTGTTAACTGGTATCAGGAGACGAGCCCGAGTTTTCCCACTACAACGTACGTTTGAAACACTTTGTACCTCTGGAATGGTTTAATCTACCAGAGCACTAAGCCGGACTGATGAACATGTATAGAAGCTTGGTGTGCAAAGTGCTACTCCCTGTTAGGCCGCGTTCAGACAGTCTGCGTCTGCCGTCCGACGGTCCGGCAAAAACGCATGTCTTTCTGTCCATATTTGAATGGGGTTAGTGTGTTTAGGCTGTGGGGGGTGGGGTGGTTTGCCGCAGGGGCGACACTCAAAAAATCTTAGCGGGCCTGCGACGAAAAGCTGAGACTGACTCAACTTTTGGAGAAAAGCAAGCCAACGTCACGCTGCGGTGACCAATCACGTAACAGTGCGTTATTATGGAACCCACGCAACTTCTAGGAAAGGCCCGCCCTTCAATAGTAAGGGTGTGACGAGATCTCGTTTTACGAGATCTCGCGAGAATAAAACGTGACGAGACTTCTCGTCGAGGTGAAAAGTTGTCTCGTGAGGTGATGTGATGTCAGCGTGATGGAGCGTGAAATTACTATTGAAGATCCCCCTGCCACTTTTAAATCATTTGTGTGGCAACATTTTGGTTTTCCTGCGGAAATAATAAACGGCGAAAGAGTGACAGACAAGACAAACACAATATGTAAATATTGTAAGAAAAAAATGCCGTATACCGCGGCTAACACGAGCACTATGCAAAAACACTTACAGCACCACCACAGCTCTCTACCAACTACAGCACCCGCGACGAAAACATTAAAAGGCCAAACAACTCTAGAAGCCTTTGCATCTCTGCCACCGGTAAGTGCAAGAGCCACGGCAATAACGAGGGACATAGGCGTTTTCATTGCAGCTGATAGGAGGCCATTTTCTGTGGTGGAAAATGTCGGATTTCGGCAACTCCTAAATATCCTTTGCTGTCTCCACTTGCCAAAGCATACCTTTCCATCCCTGCTACCTCTGTTCCAAGTGAGTGTGTTTTTTCTACTGCAGGAGACATAGTTACTGCCCAAAGGTCTCAACTGCTGCCAGAAATAGTCGACATGCTTATATTCTTGAAAAATAACATGACCATATCTTAGGCTGTTCTGTGTAGTTTATCTTATAGAAAAAAAATGTTTCTGTTTGCACTTGTAGTTTTGAGAGAGCAGTACTTTGGTTATTGATACACTTACTGTTTGCATTTAAACATTTTCTGTTTAAATTTATTTTATTTATTTATTCTATTTATTTTATTTATACTGTTTATTTTTTTATGTTCGATTTGTGGAAAGGAGTTAGATTTCACAGGGCAGAAGCCAGTTGGTAGATTTTATACAAAACATTTTGCAGTGTTTGCATGTCCTTTACTGCATATGATTCATTAAAATAGTAAAAAAAAAGTTAAATAACATTCATCATTAATAGTTGATTTCAAAAGGCACCTAAATTGTTTTGCATTTTGTGATTTTTCAGTTGAATAAAAAAACTATTTTCCATTCATATATTTCATCATTGAGGATTTCTTTAAAAAAAAAATTTAAATCTCGTCTCGTCTCGTTCTCGTGAACCCAATCTCGTGATGTGTCTCGTGGAGTAAGCGTCTCGTCACACCCCTATTCAATAGCATTCACACACTACTATTGGCCAGGCGTCCATGCTTACGCAAGGTAACGTAACCTGATTTGTTCCGGTCCTATCCCCTGACCAATCGGCTATCCTAACCTTGAAAATAAAACATTTTTTCTGGTATTTGGGGTGTTATTTTGTGTCTCTGGTGCTTCCACACGCATACAAATTTTGAAAAAAATCCATCCATGCTGTTTTGAGTGAGATACGGTTTCTGAATGTGTCCTGCCTTCAGTCTCCTGGTGTGCTGGTCAAAATCTGCACGGCTTTCTACGTCACTAGCTGAAACGAGCTGGCTAACCGCAACCGTTGGCTAGCATGCTACCTCGTTCTCAATGGCAAAGCACCTTAATCTATAAAAGAACTACTTACATGTGCGCCCTCGTTTAGAAGGAGTCTCCCAGCTAATCCTGCCTTGTAACTGACCAAAGTTGTTTTACTGTCTATGGAGCTAGCTGACATGATCTACGATCTGAGCTACTGCGCATGTGCGAGTGCAAACAAAGATAGTACAGAAGAAAAGAGGTCTCACTCTGTAGCTAAAACAGAGACCAGGTGAAAAGAGGATCTGCAGCAGTGAGAGAGAGCAGTGCAGTACAACAAAAATATGGTGTTTTTTGAAAATGAAACCATGTAAACCTATTCTGGTACAACCTTAAAATACAATTATGAACCTGAAAATGAGCATAATATGGGCGCTTTAACCACTCAAGGTCAATGCCTAACCCCAACCAATCGAGCTACTTGGTAGGGTGGGCCGTTCCTAGAAGTTTGTATCCCCCCCCCAATCAATCACGCTAATGTATTTTCTAAATAAAGCATTCATTCATTCATATACAGTCTATATGTGAGAACAAATCAGGTTAAGCCCGCCAGAGCAGAAAGTAGTGGCCAAAGTAAGAATGATGTTGATGATTTTACCTTTGCAACATTACTTAACATCTACAGGCTGAACATTTTATTTTCTGACTAACCCGCTGCCAGGACTTTCAGCCCTGCAAAGAAAAGAAAAAGAGCTTTCCACCACCTTCCATCACCTTCAGGAGGAGGATAAGAGGATAAAGAGCAATGTCTTACTAAAACATCAATTTTCAAAGAGAGCTGCGTGAGCCTTTATAAGACTCTGCTGTAGATAATAGTCATGTGTTGATGATGACACTGGTTGGTATAGTCAAGGGCGTAGGTTTTGTTTCAACATTATAAGTGGGGGGGTCTGGGGGTCCACCCCCATAAAACTTTGATCATCAAACACTTAATGTACTAGGTTCTCCAGTCAGTGCCCTTGATCAAGGCACTGGCTCAGATCTGGAGTTGGTCTCCGGGCGCTGTGATTGGCTGCCCACTGCTCCCTTGAGGGATGGGTTAAATGCAGAGAATGAATTTCGCTACATGTATGTGACAATAAAGTACCTTTACCTTTACCTTTGCCTTTATTTGCGGCATTGTGGTGAATTTTTCTCCAACAATATTTTCCTTTTCTACATCAACTTATGCTGGAAATGTCGTTATTTACATAAAGGCAATTATTATAATTATGTATTCTCCTGTATTGTTCACTTTTGTAACCTTTAATTTTTAACCTCTTTCGGGGTTGTCTTTAATAGGGGAGGGGCGGCGGGACATATTCCCTGCATCCCCCTCCTAATTTAAACCTATGGGTGTAGTTTATATATTTTGACCACAGTTAATCCATTAATTTCACCCTTCATGCAAGTAGGAAACACACATATGCATACACAAACACACTCTCTCACACACACACACACACACACACACACACACACACACACACACACACACACACAGGCTGAGAAGTGATAAGGCATCTGCTGACTCATGCCGACTTCACTTCACTTCACACACCAATTGGCAAAGCTCCCCTGGCCCCCCTTTTTCTTTTTTTTTTTTTTTTTTTTTTACCCCAAAATCATTTCTCTCCAAAAAGAAGGAAAGGGGGTGCTGAGGACAATTTAGCAGGTACACCCTCTGCTACCTTCTTTCCTGCCTTCCTTCCGCCTCAACCGCTATCACCCAATCTAATCCCCCTTTCAACCTCGGTTCGATGAGGAGGAGATGAGAGTTAAGGTGACCTCTCTGTGAATGCGGCCAGAGAGAGGCTGTATAATTGGATACACTCTGACGTGAGATTGAGTTTATCGCAGGTTAAAAAAAAGAAAGAAAAGGGGCTCTGACTGCTGACTGACCGGCTCTGCTGGAGCCTCTGCTCCGAGATGGATGTTTGTGAATGAGTGTAATCACTTTACAGAAGCTATGATGGAGACTCAGAAGCAACAACCAGTTTAAGCTGCAGCTCCTGCCGAGGTAAACACACCCGAGGTCCACTTCGTGTGTTCATATGTGGATGCAGTTGATAGCAGATGGGTATTTTATACAATTAACTTTTTTTTTTTTTTAAACAAAAACAAAAACATAAAACTCACCAGATGAACACACAACATGAAATCCCCCGCCCCCTCTGTCTAATCCCCCCCACCCACCCACACACACACACACACACACACACACACACACACACACACACACACACACAATTGCCATAACCTCCTCCCTACAAATATAAGACAAGATGAAATAATAACCATAATATTCAGTACAATAAAATAACAAAATAAACATCAATGGCGCCTGGGGAGCTCACCTGAAGCATACGCCCATATACAGAGGCTCAGTCCTCGTCACAGCGGCCGCTGGTTCGGTTCCAACCTGCGGCCCTTTGCTGCATGTCATTCCCCTTCTCTCTACCCTTTCATGTCCAAGCTGTCCCATTGAATAAAGGATTAAATGCCCCCCCCCCTCCAGAAAAAATGAAATCAAATTTTAAACCAAGTCAAGTCAAGTCATCTTTATTTATACAGCACATTTAAAACAGCATAAGCTGACCCAAAGTGCTTAACAACCAGGGCAGATCAGTTCAGAGTTCTCTATTGTCCCTCGAGTGGAAATTTGATTTGCAGTTGGAGGGCCCAAAAACAGCAACACAATAAATAAGGCATCAAACATCTGGACAACGCAACCAACAGATTGATTGAGAACAATTTCGTCACTTAAAAAGTGGAAGGCGTCAAATGAAAACATGATTTCTAAAGGTGTCCCTGAGAAGACCTATGTGATACTAATAAAAAAAACTGTGCATTCAAGAGTTGTGCAAGTTAACAGCTTTAATTGCACAAGGAACAAAGGAACATTTGTACCGGTTTGGTTTTTTTGTTACTTTTTATTTGACAGGGAAAAAGCACAGCTCCTTAGCAGTACCAGCATTAGCTATACGCTAATTTTCATCTGTAGTCCCTGGGCACGAAACAGAGAATAACATCTCTGTCAAAAGGGAAATCTAACACTGGAGTATAAAAATGCAGTATAAAAACACAGTAGGGATAGCTCAGTTGGTAGAGCCCATATACAAAAAAAGAAGAAGCCAAGTAGCCTCAGTCTTCGCTAAAAAAAAATGAAAAAAAAGGGGTCTTTAAAGTAGATTTGAAGTTTTCAAAAATAATAAATAAATAAACATATTATGCATATATGATAACACTATAAGCACATGGCATACATCTCTCCACGGTACAGTTGGAGTCCTCCAAAAAGCTCAGGTATAGCAGCTGTAGATTTAACCACACATGGATAGCAGTCAGTCCAACACTTTTGTCCAGACTGAAATATTTAAACTATTACAAGGATTACTATGAAATATTCATGTTCCCCAAAGGAGGAAGCCCTCTGACTTTGGTGATTTCGAGTGAAATGTCTCTGTCTGGATGAATGGCCCGACTACAACCCAAAACATTTGAGAGTAAGTGCACCTTTAAAATGTCACCAATAAAATCTTAGAGACTGCAGATAATAATGATAGCAAATGTGATGGCAATCCATCCAATAGTGGTGGAGATGGCTGAGATGTTTCACTCGGGACCAACAGACCAACATTAGAGCCATGCATGGTTAAAAGTTAACAAAAGGTAAATACATTAGGGCTAAATATATTAAAACTATAATGGAAAGTATGTTGTTACGTGCCATTGCGCATTTTTAAGTGGGTATATAGAAATCCTGGATCTTTCTTGTATACTGCGTATATCTGCATATCATGTAGACTAAACCACTGTGCTACGGAGCAGCAGTTTCTAGCTGTTTAAGCCGCTACAGAGCTCCCTGCCGCCGGTTACAGACCTCCGTCACAGCTCGCCGTATCAGTAGGCAGTTAGTAGATGTGTTTAGCCGCTACGGAACTCGGCGACACCGGCTACGGTGCTCCATCAGGTCAGCGGTAGTTGGTGGTTCAGTTACCCGAGAATAGGTGACTGTGAGCCGGGTACAGAGCATGGCAAAGCTGGCGGTCATTTCGGGCGGAGATCGCGGATATGTTTAGGCAAGAAAAAGTGAGCGTTATGCGGCGTCGAAAGGCACCGAAACACATAGTTAAGTTTAGGAAAAATGATTAAAACACTCCCAAGGAACACCCATTTCAGTGAGCGACTGCTCTCGCTGCACTGTTAGGACAGTCCCCACAGCCATCAGGCTTTTTAACACCAAATAAACACCCCCACCAAAAAATATACCAGACCAGATGAGAACCGGGCTATGTGCAGTAGTTATAATTATGCTGCTCTTATCCTGTTTTTAACTCTCTTGTGTATGCATTTGCATCATATTTATTTATTTATTAATTATGGGGAACTGTGTGGTGTATGGGAATGTGTGTTTACGTGTGAGTTGCTGGATAGTTGAATTTCCCCACGGCGATGAATCTAGTATCTATCTATCTATCTATCTATCTATCTATCTATCTATCTATCTATATCTCCTGGGTGAAAGGCTTTAGTTGTCCCTGGGAAGTGAACTCCGCTCCCTGGCTTGAGGGTCCTGTGTGTTAACGCCCACCCATCTACCCCGACCTCCTCCCTACGTGGCCAGCCATGTTCTTATACAGCAGCAGTCAATGTGGTGTGCACAGCAACAACAACAACAAAAAAACTTTGAAATCATACGAATTACAGGGCGTATATTTTCATAGGTTTTCAAACGTATGGTTCATGAGAACAGGCTGAGATTCCAGATAAAACAGCCTGACCTTGTTTGATAAATCGTTAGCAGTTAAAATGATCTGGGTGGTATTGCTCAGTAACGTTCTCTCTGATGTCGCTGAAATCAGCAGGACGGCCCACAGCTTCTTTGACTTTGAAGCCGAGTTGGAATGAATTCGGGGGAGGTCAGATCAAAACACACGCACACCTCGGCAAATCTGAAGCTGGCGAGGTGCAAATGAGTTACCAAATCTCTTTAAAGTTGGAATATTAACATAAAAGATGAATAAAATATATCTAAAAAATTTACAATCTGTATCCGTCTGTGCATAGGTGTAGATTTCGGGGGGTGATGCAAGGCATACTGTATGTCCCCCCCCCCAATATTTAGAAGAGGTAGATTTGTCCCCCTCAAAGAAATATGGAAGACAACCCACTCCCCAAAAGCGGTAAAAAGAACCGTTCAGAACCCGGTTATATTGTGTACCCCCAATGTTGAAAAAGAACCTACGCCCTACCTGTCTGTAGTTGAGGTTTTTTTTTAATGTTATTTTTTTGTGATGTTTCAGAGTGTGCAGCATTTGGCCATGACGCAGGAGGATTTTAGCACTACTTAGCCAAATATACATTTTGGTCACTTACTTACTTACTTGGTCACGTACTTTTTACTCCACTACATTCCTCTGACAGCTTTAGTTACTTTTTTGACAGTTTTTCCTTCCCTTCCTGTCGAGTGTAAACCACATATCTCCAGATGCGTTTGTGTTGAATGTTAGTGATAAACTGAAAGATGAAATTTTGAGAAAATTCTTATTAACATTTTACTGCACAATAAATAGATTAATTTGACTTTAAGTTAATCTTTCTGATAATAATTTCATACCGTTAACTTAAGAAAGGTTTTAAATGCAGGACTCTGTGTGTCTGTTGATGACGTAACTGACACTGAAAGTATCTCTCTGTTCTCTCCTGTTCAAACACTCTCGCAGTCGCATGTAGCGCAGGGGGAGGAAAAGACAGCGAGCTGTGATTGGTTGGGGAGTCACCGCGTAGTCTGACACCAAATCTGACACATTCTGCATCTCGCAAGACGTGAATGTTGATAACACATTAGGCGTGTGACTGCGGGACTGCCTTGAAAAAAAAAAAATTTAAAAAAACTGTAAATCCACTCGTCTTTCTGCCTCTCAGCAGCCGGCTGTATCTCTCACTCTGCAGACGCACACTTTCTCCACGCTTCAGTGCATTCTGACTCACTTTGTCTCGCCATCTTTGCCTCTCCGCCAAATATCCTCTCTCATATCTCCTCTCCTTTTCCACTCATCTTTCTGTCCGTCTGTCTCTCTCTCCCTCTGTCTTATTAATTCTCTCATCTTTCCCAGGCTGCGAGTGATCAATGATTTCTCACTGATTTAGTTGGCACGGTGCAGAGTTGGACACTATCTTGGGGGAGCTGGTTGGTGGTTACATGTCAGTGTGTTTAAAGTGAACCAAATATATACTGTACATACATATACATACATACATACATATATATAAATATATATATATATATATATATATATATATATATATATATATATATATATACATACATACATATATATATATATATATATATATATATATATATATATATAAATACATACATACATACATACATACAAAAATAGGCTGTATTCAGTGGTGGAATGTAACTAAGAACATTTACTCAAGTACTTAACCCTCCTGTTGTCCTCGGGTCGAATTTGACCTCTTTCTATATCAGAAATTTGGGTTTCTTTCAAGCAAATTTGCACAAAAGTTAACGGATGGTTCCACGGAAACACTCTTCAAGTGTAATTAATGATCAGTTCACAGTTCACAGTAAGTCTCGTGGTTATGACACAATCGTTAGCCTATTTTTATAAAAGCATCTGCTACGGAGCCATCACGTGAGATCCAAGGTAATGGAGCCTTTTATACATTGTCGTCTTTCTTTAGAAATAAACAATGGAGAAAAAAGTCTTTAAACGCTTCAGATGTAAAGTTATTCGCTGTCAAAGTGACATCAAAATGAATGGCAGTCAGTGGAATGCTAACGGCGGGTCAGTGCTTGTTAGCATCAAACTGGCGCCATAGGAGCTACGCGTTGTGGAGAGAGGCTTACCCCCTTGGGCACCGCAGAGTCAGTGCAGTGGGTAGGCGCCATTAGTTACTAGTTACTTTACTAATTAAGAGTTTTTCACACAAAACACATGTAGTTAATAAAATACGATGTTTTATTATAAATTAAACTACCCCAACAATATAATGTCCTACAAGTCCAGCTGAAATGATGAAACCATTAAACACACAACTGTTTGGATCGTTTCAAGTTACAAAAATTTGGGGATTTTTCTGCATTGAGTACTTTTACTTTGAATACTTTTAAGTAAATTTTATTGAGGATACGTACATGCTTCTACTTAAGTACGATTTTCAATGCAGGACTTTTACTTGTAACGGAGTGTTTGTACAGTGTGGCATTAGTACTTTTACTGAAGTAAAGGATCTGAATACTTCTTCCACAGCTGGCTGTATTATCATCTGGCAGCCCGGAAATGAAGCAGAAATTGAATTTTGAGGCCGACCGCTTCTTATTTCAGAAGGCTGACCTTCAATTCTAATATTAAAAGTGATGACGGATGAATATATTATACATTGTGTATACAGAAACACACATACACACACACTTCTGCTGAGGTTTTTGGACATGCGCAGCCTCCTGCAGCACCCTGATGTCTAATGACCTTGTTATGAGACGATATCCAGGGAGAAATTTCATGCATTTTTAGATGAACCAAACCATGACCGTAAATGTGTGCACAGTCACACCTGGATGGCGCCTCTGCCCATCGGCTCCATCTCCTCCTCCACCTCTGATTTCAGTTCAGCTCCACTAATCTACGATAGAGGCTCAGCAGGGTCTCCAGAAATCAGTGGCTGGGTCAGATACTTCCTATCCACGAGGGATTATCTGAGCCGGCCTCGAGTAAAAGAAAAACTCCATATCTTGTGTTAACAGGGCCCTGAAAAAAGCAGGCGGGAGATCAAGTTTTTGCCCGCCTGTTGAGGTTTATCCATCGCAGTTAAAAAGGGGTAAGCTAATTCTATGGGAAAACCGTTACATTCAGAGAGGTTACCTTGACAATCCGCTTCACGTTGAAGCTTTACATCATCTGAGAGAAGCCTCTGCGAGATACATCATTGAGTATCACAGATTGAATTAGGTTGTGAAAAGTATGGATGCCTGCACGCTGTTAAACTACGAGACAGTCGAAGTCTGGGAAGAGTTTTCTCTTCGCAGACCACATGGTGGAAGCTTTGGTGCCATCTGTGCAGTTTCAGTTTCATCGTCTTTAGTGGAAATGTGACAGGACGTATCACAGGAGAAGCACAAAGAGGGCTCAGCTGAAAGAGGACATCACGGTATCTGACAGTATGAAGGCTGCAATGAGTCTGAACGTCTGAGCTGCAGTTTGTTGCCTAATAAAACACTATTATAGATTTAGGTTTTTTGGTAACACTTTACTTGAAGGTATCGACATAATCGTGACATGACACTGTCATAACTATGACATGACACTGTCATGAACATGTCATAAATGTTATAAACAAGTCATAACCGTTTATGACTTCTGTCATTAATTGTCATTCGATTTTTGTCATGACAGGTTGACATTGTTTTGGGTCGTCTTGATTATGACAACTTGACATTAATCAAAGTGACATTACCAGAAGATGTCTTGGTCATGACAACTTGACATTAAATTTCTTTGGAGTGTCCTTATTAAGACAACTTGACATTAATCAAAGTGACATTACCAGAAGATGTCTTGGTCATGACAACTTGACATTAAATTTCTTTGGAGTGTCCTTATTAAGACACCTTGACATTAATCAAAGTGACATTACCAGAAGATGTCTTGGTCATGACAACTTGACATTAAATTTCTTTGGAGTGTTCTTATTAAGACAACTTGACATTAAACAGGATGACATTATGTCAAGTTGTCATGACCAAGACAACTTCTGGTAATGTCACTTTGATTAATGTCAAGTTGTCATAAACAAGACAACCCAAACAATGTCAACTTGTCATGACAAAAACCAAATGACACAGAATGACAGAAGTCATAAACGTTTATGACTTGTTTACAACGTTTATGACACATTCATGACAGTGTCATGTCATAGTTATGACAGTGTCATGTCACGATTATGTCGATACCTTCAAGTAAAGTGTTAGCGTTTTTTTTATAAACTGTCACAACTTCAGGAAGGCAGGTTTGGACCCGAGTGCAGAAGAACAGAAGCGAGGGGAAGCAGGTAGAGTCGAACGATTTCATAAGAAAATAAACTTACAACCAAAAGTCCAAAACAGGCAGCGAACTTGAACAAAATCCAAAAGAGAATTAGGAACGTGGAGGCAGGCAAGACTAAGAGCACACACAAAGCAATGACGGGATGGACGCAGGGAGTAACGACAATCGGACAACAGACAAAGAAAGCACAGAGACCAAATACACAAGGTAACGAGGGACAGGTGAACAGGTGAAACGCATCAGGGCAGGGCAGACAATCACAAAGGCGGGGCAACACACAAGGCAGTAAATATAAGATAAAACAGGAAACTGACAGGGCGCCTGGTTAGCTCACCTGGTAGAGCGGGCGCCCATATATACAGGTTTACTCCTCGATGCAGCGGCCGCAGGTTTGATTCGGTGCTGCGGCCCTTTGCTGCATGTCATTCCTCCTCTCTCTCCCCTTTCAAGTCTAAGCTGTCGTATGCAAATAAAGGCCTAAAATGCCCCAAAAAAACAAACTGACGTGACAGGGGTAGTCCCGCTTTGCCAGACCCTCCTTCACAGTGCTGCGGTGGATATAGACTACGTAAACAAACAAAAGACCGGACATTAGGTTATAAAACATCTGGTAGCTTTGTTTAAAAACCTGTGCATGTGTCTTGTATCTATTTCCCCTGAACTATTAGATTAGATTATATTATTTATCGATTATCCTCCTTGAAAGGAATTTGTTGTGCGCATGCTGCACAGGAATCATTATTACGTTTTCATAAACTTAATTGCTGTCTTTTGCTGGGCCTCCATCCATGTCTGCTGGCTTTCATTTTTCAGGCGCTGTGCTCTCCCTCCACAGAGTGCCTCGGGAGGTGAGTACTACTGTGGTGGAAGTTTTCTCCTTGAAGCAGCAGCGTTAGTGATATTCATGATAAAATCAAAACGAGTAACGACCGTTTGAGAATTAAGCCAAAGTTTGGTCTTTGAGTATTTATTTACATTTGCAAATGGAGAAAACACAGTTTCAAAGGTACACGCAGCACAACTGAAAATGTCTTTCTAACATAAATTCTAAACATCCAAACATCATATAGTGAAGAAACTCCGTTAAGCCACCCCTCTAAATGTATCTTTTAGTATGGCCATAGTTGAAAAGAGACATCATTAACAGTCACACCATTGTCTCACCTTCCCCTCTGCTCCTGTTCTTTTCACTAGCCTAAACAACAGTTTATCTCAGGAGGCAGAAGGAGACACGGTTTGTGGCCTTCTCGACTTCGTCTGCTAAAAAGTCAACAATGTGAGAAGGTTCAAACTAGTAAATAATTCTACTGGGCTATAGTTCACGGTTGCCAACTATTTCACTTGGAGCCTTTTGAATCTACACATGAAGAAGCTAAATCTTGTGGCGTTATAAAACAATCATTAAACCTGTTTGGGTGAACTGTTCCTTTAACTTTTCCTAATAAAAGAGTGAGTGACAGGGAGCCGCGAACCCTCTTGTGCCATCAGCTGTTAAACCTGCAGAGCAGATGCTATAGAATAGAATACACTTTATTGTCCCCAAGGGGAAATTTGTCTTGGACACAGTGCCACATCCGTTGCTTCACAACACAGACAATATGTAACATAAAAACATTCTCAAGTTAAATACAGTAAACGGTAGACGACGTATCTGCAGCCTCACAGGTCTCTCCACCACATTACGTAACCAGGATTAGCTCATTTCTCCATCCCCGCACGTTATTGTTTGCTATCCTTAAAACCTTTGTTTGCAAATGAATGCTCAGCCTCTGTTTAGCCACATCTGGTTCATGTGTCAACAGGCAATTAGGGCCTGTAGAGGAACACGGCGTTCCTACCCCCCCCCCCCCTCTCCCCCTGCTACATGTGTTTGCAATCTACCTCTTCCTGATTTTGGGCCTCATTGGCGGTCCCTTCTGCAGAGCTTTGACTGAAAAAGCCCCAAACGGCGTGCTGATTACCGCCGGGTGGAGTCGCAGCGCTGCCGACAACTCAACCCAGGTCAACAACTCTGCTGCTCAGAGGGGCTCGTCTGAGCGGATCCGTTCTGCGAGTAAATATTGTGACACGAATCGTGCGGATGATCATTTCTATAGCGACTGAACGCCTTCAGCGGCGCAGCATGTCTCTGCATCTTTTAATCCAGTGGAGATGCTATCAGGTACGGAAGCCCATTTCTGCCACTTCAGTCGCAAAATATATGCAATGAAATGACGTTTGACTCATCCAGTCTCCTAGTAGCAGTGGTGGAAGAAGTATTCAGATCCTTTACTTAAGTAAAAGTACCAATGCCGGGGCGACCTCCAGCTCACCCAGTAAGAGCGTTCGCCCCATGTTGTGTAATCCCCCATCTCTCTCTCTCCCCCTTTCATGTCCATCCACTGTCATTATAATAAAGGGAAAAGGCCCTAAAAATAATCTTTACAAAATAAAAGTACCAATACCACACTGTAAAAATACTCTGATACAAGTAAAATTCCTGCATTAAAATTGACGCTAGCTGGCATAGTTTCAGGAGCAGGGCCACACCTCGAACACGCCTCTTCCAGTGTTCCTGTAAATACCCACCTAACCCAGTCTTCTCATTTGCTCTAGCATTCTGCACCCCCCTCCCTCCCTCCCACCCTCTTTCTGACCCTCTCCTTTGTCCTTTAGGTCCTAGGGGGGTCCATCGTGCACGGGTGCTACGGCGGATTCCCTATCGAAGCCTCCCCAAACGCAGTCAACCTCAAGTAAACTAAGGCTAAAAGCGTCTTTACAGCTCGTTTTTCCAGCGATTTCACGCCTCGCATTCCAATCATCTTTCATTATTAAATTGTTCTATACGTATATCTGCTTGATGGTGTGGTCCATGCTAGTGAAATGCTACTTAAGTATGAAAGTATCATAAGGAAAAAGTACTTAAAGCCCAGCCCTCTGATACAAACCCTGCTCCATTAAACCCTCCCTTCCTCTCTCCGAGTGGCTCCTTTCACTTCCTGTAAAAAAAAAAGCCCCAGACGATATTCTCTCAGGGTTCACTGCCGCTGGCTGCTCCACAAGTCCCGAGGCCTGTGGGGGGTGCACTTAATAAACACAGGTCATTTGTCAAGTGAAAGACATTAAAGTGTAAAAGCCCCAGGTATTAAGACCGCCGAGCATGAGCTGATCTATGTACCGTCGCCTCAGCGGTGGAGAAATGCTGAGCCTGCAGCGAGAGCGTGATGACGGACCTGTTTTACAGTTAACAAGTGGACGCGCTGAACTTTGGGGCGTCTGCCTCCCTCTGGGCTCACAGCCATTTAAAGTACATGATGCCTGGAGACCTTACACCATATTCCTTTTCACAGAACACTGACTCCGTATCTGGCAAGGCCACGCTCCGGTCTGTGTTTGTATCGCAGAGGACGGGCAGACAGGATTTATTTTTTCTGTGTTGTTGTTCTGATGCTCTCTGGTGTATCTGAGTGGGGCAAAGAGGGCACCGCTCCTCAAGCCAAGAGCTGCATGAAAAAACAACAACAACGTGCACCCTTGACATGTACGCGTGGAGCTCATGAGCGGTCGTGCATCACTGGCTTTCTTTTTTCTTCGATTTGACCTTCTCGGTAAACACTTGTTGTGAATGTTTTGAAAATAATAATGATGGGGTTTCTGATTCCTCATTTTCCTCTCGTGTCGAGACAGTGACCTCATCCAGCAGAGGAGAAGGAGTCTGAGGAAACTTCTCACCAAATCTCTGCAGCCAGGGTCCAACATCTGGAGGAACGACAACGCATTCTCATGAACAGGTTCGTATGATATCGTACAAAAACGTATGCACAACCAATGTTTTAACATTGGGGGGGGGGTTCTGGGTTGTCCCAAATAAAGTGTTGAGCATCAAACTCTTCATTTCCAGCATTCTGGTGAATCTTTTCTGCAACAATTTATGGTGCAAATGTCTTTATTTATGTTAAAGGTCCCATGGCATGAAAATTTCACTTTATGAGGTTTTTTTAAATTAATATGCGTTCCACCAGCCTGCCTATGGTCCCCCAGTGGCTAGAAATGGTGATAGGTGTAAACCGAGCCCTGGGTATCCTGCTCTGCCTTTGAGAAAATGAAAGCTCAGATGGGCCGATCTGGAATCTTCTCCTTATGAGGTCATAAGGAAAGAGACATCAGATACAGTATTAGGGGACCACTAAGGCCTATATAAAAGAGACTTCAGATACAGTATTAGGGGACCACTAAGGCCTATATAAAAGAGACTTCAGATACAGTATTAGGGGACCACTAAGGTCTATATAAAAGAGACTTCAGATACAGTATTAGAGGACCACTAAGGCCTATATAAAAGAGACTTCAGATACAGTATTAGGGGACCACTAAGGTCTATATAAAAGAGACTTCAGATACAGTATTAGGGGACCACTAAGGTCTATATAAAAGAGACTTCAGATACAGTATTAGGGGACCACTAAGGCCTATATAAAAGAGACTTCAGATACAGTATTAGGGGACCACTAAGGTCTATATAAAAGAGACTTCAGATACAGTATTAGGGGAACACTAAGGTCTATATAAAAGAGACTTCAGATACAGTATTAGGGGACCACTAAGGTCTATATAAAAGAGACTTCAGATACAGTATTAGGGGACCACTAAGGTCTATATAAAAGAGACTTCAGATACAGTATTAGGGGACAGTAAGGTCTATATAAAAGAGACTTCAGATACAGTATTAGGGGACCACTAAGGTCTATATAAAAGAGACTTCAGATACAGTATTAGGGGACCACTAAGGTCTATATAAAAGAGACTTCAGATACAGTATTAGGGGACCACTAAGGCCTATATAAAAGAAATTTCAGATACAGTATTATGGGACCACTAAGCATTCAAAGAGCACCATGTCATGGGACCTTTAAGGAAATAATTTTCCTCCTGTATTGTTCAAAACTTTCTGCATATTCAAAACATCACACGTGTTTCGGGATCTGTTTTTTTTTTTTTTTATCATGTACATCTCAACAACAAATCTGTTCGAGAATGTTCTTTTTAAAGCCAGAAGCTGCAAAGTTTAAATCTACATAAATCTATTTACATGTTTCACTTCCTGTAGTCTTTAACCCCCCTATGTAGCAAAGTAGACACAGTTCTAGTCAGATCGTTTATAGATCTCGGCATTTCCGACCGCACTTGAAGGAAGCTTCATTTCACAGAGAAGGTAAAATATTGTAAATATCGGGGGGGGACATATACCTTGCACCCCCCCGCTCACGCTAAATGCGTGGTATACATCCGAATTACAGTGCATTCCTTTTTCCTACGAATGATTCATGAGAACAGCCCGGGGGCTCGTCACTTTGAAGCTCCTGTGTGAATGTAGTAAAAGCGAGAACACAGTCAAGGTTGTGTTTCAGTGTGATCTACATTTAGTCCAGCTGCAGCTCACTGCTGCCAGTAACCACAGCGCGACCTTCACTGTGTTATTGCTTAATTGAATGCATATACCTGTGTGTGAGGGGGGGGAGGGGGGTGCAGTGCGAATATAAACCCCCAACCCTGCCAATGTTAGTGCCACCGAGCCACACAGGACCACCTCTATGCTGACGCAAGTTTTGGTGCAAATGCTGCAATCTTTACCGTAATAAATGACCAATGTTTGTGTGGGTAATTTGTTTGTCATCCACCAGAGATGTTGATTTGAGACTTGGTGACTTGGACTCAAGTCACCGTTTTGATGACTTGCAACTTGACAAAAAAAGAAATAATTTGAGACCCGAATTGGACTTAAGTTAATGACTCAATACTTGACTTGGACTGGAGGCTTGATGACTCAGATGACTTGCGTGTATTCATACGTTTAAATATTAGCTGTTAATATAAAATAATAAAATGTAATCTTGTCCATATACAGTATACTACAGGTAAGAGTGCTTTATCTTGAGTGTAAATAAAAGTGACTTGACTTGGGACTTCCCTTAACTAAGGTCTAGACTCAAGTTGACTTGACATAACCTGTGACCTAGTCACGCGCTGCCAGACCTTCCTCCACAGCGCTGTAAAGGAGGGTCTGGCTAGTCCACACAGCATTCTGGGATGGGAAAAAAAAACGTGCTTTGTCTTTAAACCAATCACAATTGTCATGGGCGGCGCAAAGCGCTGAACGGAGCAACGGTGACTCTGCTAAATAGTCTCTGGAAGGAACTTGTTTTGGTGGAACATGTGTACGCTCAAAAGTTGTTTTAGTCGTGCAACAGAAAACTCAGATTGGACAGATAGTCTAGCTAGCTGTCTGGATTTACCCTGCAGAGATCTGAGGAGCAGTCAACCATTAGTCCTCACAAATCCACCGGAACACTGAGAATGCGGAAGGTAGCATTCTTTGATGCAGAAGGTAGCTGAAATCTGGTCGTAATGAAGGACAACTTACTTTAATGGAGAGCCACATGGGCCATTATTACAAAGGCGAGGTTATATTACAAATTAAATCAGATAGTTATCCATGGAAAAGCAGACATTCCAATATGCAGCATCAATAACTTTTGAAAGTTAGAGATTTATGCGATTTTGATTAATGGCTGAAGAGCACTATTTTCTGAAAATGGCTTTTTTTTTATTTAGGAATTATTTTTTAGTGGTGCCGGGAACAAGTTTAGGGTTGCTGAAGGGCTAAAATCGCCCCTGCCTCAAAGAGTTGACTTTTGTTACTGTGTCAGCTGACCGACGGGCTGAACTGCCAAAAAAAGTCAGTGTGGTCCACTGAGTGACTGATGCTGCCCTCCCTGCCTCTCAGTCCAGAGTGGCCAGCCGTAGCCGGCCCCTAATTGGGCATCTGGATGACAGAAGGGATCCTTGAGAGAAGCATACATCATGTCCTTCAGGAGCCGCAGACTGTCAGGACACCGGCCGGGCGTTTGTCTCCGGCTGAAGGAGTGAAGGAGTGTGACTTTCACAAGTGCATTCTATTCTGACAGAACACACACAAACTGACATGAATGGAACTTTAATTATAAAAACAGACATACAAACACTTCTATCTCTAAATCCAGTAATCTTTTGAAGCAAATTCATTTCTATAAAAAAAAGACAGCGGTGGAAGAAGTGCTCCGATCTTTTATTTAACCCTTGTGTTGTCCTTCTGTCAACCTTGAAACATTTTTATTTTCTTCTACACATTTTCAGCGCTTATTTCTACGTCCCATATTTTCTGACATAAAACAAAAATTGAAAACACAAGTGCTCATATTATGCTTTTTGGCTTTTCCCCATTTCCTTGATTGTGTTATATATATTTTTGTTCACGTTATAGGTTTGCAAAGTGAAAAAGCCCAAAGTCCATCCCAAAGGGACTTACCATGTCCAACAGAAAACACTGTTCACAAACTGCTCCAAACTGCTCTTTAGTAGTCCAGCCTTTACTTCAGAGACAAACGTGGTCACTGTATAATAACACACGTTATAATGCTCGCCTAGCTGCTAGCGTGGCACGCCCTCATACTCTGCAACTGACTAGCTAGCTGTGCTGACCTAGGTACTGAGCATGTGCAATTCCCAACAAAGATGGAACAGAAGTGAGATGCCTCACTCTGTAACTAAAACAGAGAGCTCAACACACAGGGTGAAAAGAGGAGCTGCAGCAATGTGCAGTACAACAAAAATATGGTGTTTTCTGAAAATGAAACCATGTAAACCTATTCTGCTACAACCTCTAAATACAATTATGAACCTGAAAATGAGCATAATATGAGCACTTTAAGTAAAAGTAGCAATACTACAGTGTAGAAAGACTCAGTTTCAAGTAAAAGTTTGCAGGTTGCATCAATGTTAATGTAAAAAAGGGCCTTTTTAGTGAAATGTCATAAGAACAATAGGTAAAAGAGGCTAAAAAGCTTCACAGAAATTCAAATCCGACCTGTTTTTTAACTGTTTTTTTTATATGAGAAAAATTGGTTTCTTTCAACCAAATGGCCCAAAAAATAACATGGATATGTGGTTGTATGTTGTACCAAATTAGGTATAATGTCACATAAATTGGATTTATTGAACATGAATTATAAAAAAAAAAACAACTAAAAAACGTAGGGGAAAATAGCGACAAAATTGCATGGAAAAAAGCGCCTAAAAAAAAGTGAATTTCCAATTTTGACCAGGAAGGACAACAAGTTCATGGTAGATGGGAAGACAGCACGAGGCTTCAAATATTCATTATTTTTTAAATAATTAATAAGTTAGTTTTCAAAGGACATTAGGCACCTTATATCCGCAGTTGAAACTGTCAATACCTGTAGAAATACTGTACAGGTGTTGAATCCCATTGACTCCTATCAACCCAAAGTAATAATCTCTAGTTGCACTTTTTCTCTGGGTTATTTTGATTTCTCTTCTAAAAAAAGAGCTGGGAGCACTTCACTGAGAGCAACTCTCTCCTCTCTAAGTAATCTTGTGTCCTGATACCACTTAGTCATCACTGAGAAGCCGGGGTGGATGATGAGCATTTCAAAACACTTGAACCGTGTGTCACGCACTCCGCTGTTCTCCAGGAAAAAAAAAAAGCGACTTGACAGCTTGACAGAATCGCTCCAAACGGTTAAGGAGGCAGAATGGATGCTCTTAACCTCGCACAGCTTTTATAGGCATCTCAAGCAGCTAGAAACGGCTCACCCACACAGAATGTACAGAGGCACTGACACTCACACAAGACTTTAAAGAGAAATGGTGCAATCGCAAATTCAGACACACAGTAATACATACACATACCAGTCCTTCCAGAAAAATGCGGGGTTTTTTTGTGATTGTTGTGGGCAAAAATCCTTGATTATGCGGCACGTTTTCTTAAAAAATGCAATGGAATATGCAGGATATTTATGCAATCTTATGCGATGAAATTGCGGGAACTTGCAAAAAAGTGATTCCCCCAACAGCCTGCTTTTTTTTTTAAACTTTATTTCAAAAAATAGTTTACAGATATTCAGTCATCGCAATACGTAAACAAATAAGATACAAAAATACATGCAAAAAATATAATATGAAAGTACAAATAAAAGTAATAGTCTAAACAGAGGGAAATAAAAGATACGAAAAAGACAGACTTTCAAAAATCGTTAATAATATAAACAGCAGGAATACTTAAACAAAGAAATTTGAGTAGACATCAGATATTAAGATAGCTTTCTTATTGGATACCAACTTAAGAGACTCAAAGTACAGTGAGGAAAATAAGTATTTGAACACCCTGCTATTTTGCAAGTTCTCCCACACGGTCTGAAATTGTCATCGTAGGTGCATGTCCACTGTGAGAGACATAATCTAAAAAAAAAATCCAGAAATCACAATGTATGATTTTTTTAACTATTTATTTGTATGTTACAGCTGCAAATAAGTATTTGAACACCTGAGAAAATCAATGTTAATATTTGGTACAGTAGCCTTTGTTCGCAAGTACAGAGGTCAAACGTTTCCTGTAGTTTTTCACCAGGTTTGCACACACTGCAGGAGGGATTTTGGCCCACTCCTCCACACAGATCTTCTCTAGATCAGTCAGGTTTCTGGGCTGTCGCTGAGAAACACGGAGTTTGAGCTCCCTCCAAAGATTCTCTATTGGGTTTAGGTCTGGAGACTGGCTAGGCCATGCCAGAACCTGGATATGCTTCTTACAGAGCCACTCCTTGGTTATCCTGGCTGTGTGCTTCGGGTCATTGTCATGTCTTCTTCAATGCTCTAACTGAGGGAAGGAGGTTGTTCCCCAAAATCTCGCAATACATGGCCCCGGTCATCCTCTCCTTAATACAGTGCAGTCGCCCTGTCCCATGTGCAGAAAAACACCCCCAAAGCATGATGCTACCACCCCCATGCTTCACAGTAGGGATGGTGTTCTTGGGATGGTACTCATCATTCTTCTTCCTCCAAACACGGTTAGTGGAATTATGACCAAAAAGTTCTATTTTAGTCTCATCTGACCACATGACTTTCTCCCATGACTCCTCTGGATCATCCAAATGGTCATTGGCAAGCTTAAGACGGGCCTTGACATGTGCTGGTTTAAGCAGGGGAACCTTCCGTACCATGCATGATTTCAAACCATGACGTCTTAGTGTATTACCAACAGTAACCTTGGAAACGGTGGTCCCAGCTGACCAGCTCCTCCCGTGTAGTTCTGGGCTGATTTCTCACCTTTCTTAGGATCATTGAGACCCCACAAGGTGAGATCTTGCATGGAGCCCCAGTCTGAGGGAGATTGACAGTCATGTTTAGCTTCTTCCATTTTCTAATGATTGCTCCAACAGTGGACCTTTTTTCACCAAGCTGCTTGGCAATTTCCCCGTAGCCCTTTCCAGCCTTGTGGAGGTGTACAATTTTGTCTTTAGTGTCTTTGGACAGCTCTTTGGTCTTGGCCATGTTAGTAGTTGGATTCTTACTGATTGTATGGGGTGGACAGGTGTCTTTATGCAGCTAACAACCTCAAACAGGTGCATCTAATTTAGGATAATAAATGGAGTGGAGGTAGACATTTTAAAGGCAGACTAAGGCCTAGTTCACACGGACACGGGTATTTTTATAACCGTGACTTTTTTTACGCGGTTCGGCCTTCCGTCCACACAAAAACGCAGTTTCAGGGCACTGTAACCGAACATTTTTGAAAACTCCGGCCAGGGTGAGCATTTTCAGAAACCCCGGTTAGAGTGTTGTCGTGTGGACAGTATAACCGGGTTTTTTGCCTTGCGACGTCAGAGTGTGCGCCGTTATCCGCTGTGTTTGACATCATATTGTGCGCCGCTAACTGCTTTGTTGATGTTTGTTGACGATTCTTTGCAATGGCGAATGAGTAGGATGTAACTTTTTTCTAGGCTTCTGATTGGCCAAGGTGACTTTACGATTTGGGTTATATCGCCGCCTGCTGGTGTGGCATGCTCTTGACAGCGCTTGACAGCGTGTTTTTGCGTTTTCATGTGGACAGAGATTTATTTTAAACCGAGCATGTGTGGACGGAGGAGAAAAAACTCCGGTTATAAAAATACCCGTGTCCGTGTGGACTAGGCCTAACAGGTCTTTGAGGGTCAGAATTCTAGCTGATAGACAGATGTTCAAATACTTATTTGCAGCTGTATCATACAAATAGTTAAAAAATCATATATTGTGATTTCTGGATATTTTTTTTTTTAGATTATGTCTCTCACAGTGGACATGCACCTACGATGACAATTTCAGACCCCTCCATGATCTCCAAGTGGGAGAACTTGCAAAATAGCAGGGTGTTCAAATACTTATTTTCCTCACTGTATATGTCAAATTCAACCGCCAACACCGTGCTTTTCGATGATGTTCACGTCGCGTAATTACATCACTTCATAACGTTCCCGTGGCAACAGGGGAAAATGGCTGCTCTTGTGTGAAGTAAACGCAAAATTTTTTTAACTTTCTGCTAAGATAAATTTGACTTTTTTGCTACGAAAATGCGGGGATTATGAAATCATGCAAGCCCTGCATATTTTGCACGGAAATCGGCAATTTATGCCGCGAAAGTGCGGCGTATTTGAAAAAATGCACCCCCCGCATAAATATGCGGACTTTGATTATGCATGGAATTATGCAATCGCATAATCGCGTTTTTCTGGAGGGACTGATATACGCAGGGCTTTAAAGTGCCCATATTATGAAAAAAACACTTTTTCTGGGATTTGGGGTGTTGTTTTGTGTCTCTGGTGCTTCCACACGCATACAAACTTTGAAAAAAATCCATCCATGCTGTTTTGAGTGAGATACGGTTTCTGAATGTGTCCTGCCTTCAGTCTCCTGGTGAGATGTTCAAAATCTGCACGGCTTTCTACGTCACAAGCTGAAATGAGCTGGCTAACCGCAACCGTTAGCATGCTAGCGTTAGCGTGCTAGCTCGTTCTCAATAGCAAAGCACTGCTACAACACACACAAGTTCACCATAATCTACAAAAGAACTACTTAAGTGTGCGCCCTGGTTTAGAAAAAGTCTCCCAGCTAATCCTGCCTTGTAACTGACCGAAGTTGGAGAAACAGCCTTTCTTTTACTGTCTATGGAGCTAGCTAGCTGACATGCGCTACATCTGAGCTACTGCGCATGTGCGAGTGCAATCAAAGATAGTACAGAAGAAGAAGAAGAAAAGAGGTCTCACTCTGTAGCTAAAACAGAGACCAGGTGAAAAGAGGATCTGCAGCGGCTGTTCAGTACCTACAACAAAAATATGTTTTTTGAAAATTAAACCATGTAAACCTATTCTGGTATAACCTTAAAATACAATTATGAACCTGAAAACGAGCATAATATGGGCGCTTTAAATTGACTCTTTTTTTTTTTTAATCACCAGCCAACACGGCTAGTGAAAAAACGTTTGTTTTCCCCTAACTAACTTTGGTAACACTTTACTTGAAGGTATCGACATAATCGTGCCATGACACGGTCATAACTATGACATGACACTGTCACGAACGTGTCATAACGTTATAAAAAAGTCATGAACGTTTATGACTTCTGTCATTAAGTGTCATTCGGTTTTTGTCATGACACACTGACATTGTTTGGGTCGTCTTGATTATGACAATTTGACATTAATCAAAGTGACATTACCAGAAGTTGTCTTGGTCATGACAAGTTGACATTACATTTCTTTGGGAAGTATGGGTATTTATATTGGGTATTTGAATTTGAATTGCTAAACTTGAATAATTGCATTGAAAAACTGAATTTGAATCACATAATTTGAAATTATATTTTTTAATTGGAATCATTGCATTGAAAAACTGAATCTGAATAGTTTAATTTGAAATTGAATTCATTCGTTTGTAACTGAAATTCCAATAAAATTTGATCTTCACTGAAAATTCGACTCTCTATATATCCTCACATTCAGTTCTCACAATTCAGATTCAGATCAGCAAATTCAATTTCAAGTTACTGAGACAGACATCCGGGTACTTGGAGGATGAAGGAAGAGCAATCGAGCGCAGATCGATAGGTAGAGTTCAGTGGAGTGGCGCACATTGACATATATAAAAGGTGGCGCAGGATCATCAGCACTAAAGATGCCAAACTGTTTATGGATGTTGGAACGAAAGAAATGACAACAAACAAACAGCAAGGGATAACAGTTCACAGGTGAGAACGTGTTTTATGATATATATGCCGCCTCGGACCTGCAATCTGAGCTCTGGCGGCAGCGGGAGGTGGAGAGTTCCGTAGCCCGGCGGCAGGGTCTCTTTCCCCGGGCAGGAACACCGCTTCGCCTCGCTGCTGCGCCGGTCCCCGCTGATCCAGATCGGACCAGCCAAAGACAGAGTGGTGATCGGCATGATCTTCCACGTAGTCCAGGACGACCTGTATGTAGATTTCGGCTGGAAGTTCCACTGGGTTTGCCGGCGGCCGGAGAGAAGCTAAAGCGGGGCAGCAGCGTCTGTTTGCAGCTGCAGGATCTGGAGCTCACTGCCCGCTTGAATAAATAGTGGAGGAGTGCCTGGACATTTCAGTCTGTTTAAACTTGACTTTGAAACAGAACCAGTTCAGAAGGGTGAAGTTTCTGTTTGAACTCAGATCTGTGAACTGATTATAATACATTTTTATAAACACATGAATTAGTCTCTTTGTTTTGTTTGTTACTGCACATGATGATAAAGCTACACTTTTAAATCACAAACAAAACTAACTTTAATATATAAACGCTCTAAGGAAGGAGACAAACGATTAGATATTAGAGTTGATTAAAAATAGACTCATAATAATTTACTATTTTGCGTTTTAATGTGGAAACATCTTGTAGAAACTCAGGGGACTGGCTCTTACATCACATTGTATTGCAGGCTTGCTGATGTACAAAGTAAACCAATGCAATTCAAATGTTTAAATTAATTAACATGTATTCAAATATGGATAGTCCCACTACTTTACATGCAGTAGGCTAGGCTAAGGTAAGTAGCGATAGTTCATTTTAAGTTTACTGAAGTGGAAGAATGTGACTAATAAACCTAGGCCTACTAACGTCACCAGGCATTACATTTTGAACATTGTGAACAGGTAGTTTATATTATCTATGAGTCTCTGGGTCAAGGCGAGGCTGTGCTCCAAAACGTTTGTGCTGGCCGAAGAGGAGTCCTGTGTATCTGCGCCACTGAACGCCATCGATCTGCACTCGATTGCTCTTCCTTCATCCTCCAAGTACCCGGATGTCTGTCTCAGTAACTTGAAATTGAATTTGCTAATCTGAATAGTGAGAACTGAATGTGAGGATATATAGAGTTGAATTTTCAGTGAAGATCAAATTTTATTGGAATTCAGTAACAAACGAATAAATTCAATTTCAAATTATACTATTCAAATTCAGTTTTTCAATGCAATTATTCAAGTTTAGCAATTCAAATTCAAATATAAATGATTCAAATTCAGTTAATGGTGGCACATATTTCAGCCCATAAACTTGACATTAACCGGGATGACATTACCAGAGGATGTCTTTGTCATGACAACTCGACATAATGTCATCCTGTTTAATGTCAAGTTGTCTTAATAAGAACTTGTCATTAAAAAAACCCAATGGGCCCACCACCTGTGGGAGGAACCGTTGGGGTCGGGTGCGATGCCACATGGGTGGCAGTGAAGGTCAGGGGCCTCGACGGACCAGACCCGGGCGGCAGACGCTGGCTCTGGGGACGTGGAACGTCACCTCTCTGTGGGGGAAGGAGCCGGGCGTGAGGCGCCGGGCGGGTGTGGGGATACTCACAAGCCCCCGGCTGAGCGCCGCTGTGTTGGAGTTTACCCCGGTGGACGAGAGGATCGCCTCCCTACGCCTGCGGGTTGTGGGGGGGAAAACTCTGACTGTTGTTTGTGCATATGCACCAAACAGGAGTTCGGAGTATTCGGCCTTCTTGGAGACCTTGACTGGAGTCCTGCATGGGGCTCCAGTGGGGGACTCCATTGTTCTGCTGGGGGACTTCAACGCACACGTGGGCAATGATGGAGACACCTGGAGAGGCGTGATTGGGAGGAACGGCCTCCCTGATCTAAACCAGAGTGGTTGTTTGTTGTTGGACTTCTGTGCTAGTCATGGATTGGCTATAACGAACACCATGTTCGAACATAGGGATGCTCATAAGTGTACCTGGTACCAGAGCACCCTAGGCCGAGGTCAATGATCGATTTCATAATCGTTTCATCTGATCTGAGGCCGTATGTTTTGGACACTCGGGTGAAGAGAGTGGCAGAGCTGTCAACCGATCACCATCTGGTGGTGAGTTGGGTCAGAGGGTGGGGGAAGACTCTGGACAGACCTGGTAAGCCCAAACGTGTAGTGCGGGTAAATTGGGAACGTCTGGAGGAGGCCCCTGTCCGACAGACTTTCAACTCACACCTCCGGCGGAGCTTTTCGTGCATCCCTGTGGAGGCTGGGGGCATTGAACCCGAGTGGACAATGTTCAAAGTTTCCATTGCTGAAGCTGCGGCGGGGAGCTGTGGTCTTAGGATCTTAGGTGCCTCAAGGGGCGGTAACCCACGAACACCGTGGTGGACACCAGTGGTCAGGGAAGCCGTCCGACTGAAGAAGGAGTCCTTCCGGGATATGTTATCTCGGAGGACTCCGGAGGCAGTTGCAGGGTACCGAAGGGCCCGAAGGGCTGCAGCCTCTGCCGTGAAAGAGGCAAAACAGCGGGTGTGGGAGAAGTTTGGAGAAGACATGGAGAAGGACTTTCGGTCGGCACCAAAGTGCTTCTGGAAAACTGCTCGCCACCTCAGGAGGGGGAAGCGGGGAACCATCCAAGCTGTGTACAGTAAGGATGGGACACTGTTGACCTCCACTGAGGAGGTAATAGGGCGGTGGAAGGAGCACTTTGAGGAACTCCTGAATCCGACTAATACGCCCTCTATGTTAGAGGCAGAGCTGGAGGATAACGGGGGATTGTCGTTGATTTCCCAGGCGGAAGTCACTGACGTAGTCAAACAACTACACAGTGGCAAAGCCCCGGGGATTGATGAGATCCGTCCAGAAATGCTCAAGGCTCTGGGTGTGGAGGGGCTGTCCTGGTTGACACGCCTCTTCAACATTGCGTGGAAGTCTGGGACGGTGCCAAAGGAGTGGCAGACTGGGGTGGTGGTTCCCCTTTTTAAAAAGGGGGACCAGAGGGTGTGTGCCAATTATAGGGGTATCACACTTCTCAGCCTCCCTGGTAAAGTCTACTCCAAGGTGCTGGAAAGGAGGGTTCGGCCGATAGTCGAACCTCGGGTTGAGGAGGAACAATGCGGATTCCGTCCTGGTCGTGGAACAACGGACCAGCTCTTCACTCTCGCAAGGATCCTGGAGGGAGCCTGGGAGTATGCCCAACCGGTCTACATGTGTTTTGTGGATTTGGAGAAGGCGTATGACCGGGTCCCCGGGAGATACTGTGGGAGGTGCTGCGGGAGTATGGGGTGAGGGGTCTCTACTCAGGGCCATCCAATCTCTGTATGACCAAAGTGAGAGCTGTGTCCGGGTTCTCGGTAGTAAGTCGGACTCGTTTCAGGTGAGGGTTGGCCTCCGCCAGGGCTGCGCTTTGTCACCAATCCTGTTTGTAATATTTATGGACAGGATATCGAGGCGTAGTCGGGGTGGGGAGGGGTTGCAGTTTGGTGGGCTGGGGATCTCATCGCTGCTCTTTGCAGATGATGTGGTCCTGATGGCATCATCGGCCTGCGACCTTCAGCACTCACTGGATCGGTTCGCAACCCGAGTGTGAAGCGGTTGGGATGAGGATCAGCACCTCTAAATCGGAGGCCATGGTTCTCAGCAGGAAACCGATGGAATGCCTTCTCCAGGTAGGGAATGAGTCCTTACCCCAAGTGAAGGAGTTCAAGTACCTTGGGGTTTTGTTCGCGAGTGAGGGGACAATGGAGCGGGAGATTGGTCGGAGAATCGGGCGCAGCGGGTGCGGTATTGCATTCAATCTATCGCACCGTTGTGGCGAAAAGAGAGCTGAGCCAGAAGGCAAAGCTCTCGATCTACCGGTCAGTTTTCGTTCCTACCCTCACCTATGGTCATGAAGGCTGGGTCATGACCGAAAGAACGAGATCCAGGGTACAAGCGGCGAAATGGGTTTCCTCAGGAGGGTGGCTGGCGTCTCCCTTAGAGATAGGGTGAGAAGCTCAGTCATCCGTGAGGAGCTCGGAGTAGAGCCGCTGCTCCTTTGCGTCGAAAGGAGCCAGTTGAGGTGGTTCGGGCATCTGGTAAGGATGCCCCTGGGCGCCTCCCTGGGAGGTGTTCCAGGCACGTCCAGCTGGGAGGAGGCCTCGGGGAGACCCAGGACTAGGTGGAGGGATTATATCTCCAACCTGGCCTGGGAACGCTCGATCCCCAGTCGGAGCTGGTTAATGTTGCTCGGGAAAGGGAAGTTTGGGGTCCCCTGCTGGAGCTACTCCCCCCGCGACCCGACACCGGATAAGCGGACGAAGATGGATGGATGGATGACACTTAATGACTGAAGTCATAAAACGTTTACGACTTGTGTAAAACGTTTATGACACGTTAATGAGAGTGTCATGTCACGATTATCTCGATACCTTCAAGTAAAGTGTTACCCTTGTCACAAATCCACTATGTGGAAAGTGACAAGCAGGTTTTCCTCTCACTCTCCTCTGCTCGCTCTTTTTCTCCTCTCTCTCTCTTATGGCGTTTTTCCATTACATGGTACCTGCTCGACTCGCCTCGATTCGCTGTGCGTCCGTTTTCCGTTGCAGATTTTAGTATCGCCTCAGCGTGGCTGGTTGTCATAGCGACTGCCGTGGGCATGGCTTAGTAGCTTGCTTTTAGTTAACGTTTACTGCTCCAGATTTCCCACCGTGGTCACATATATATGACTCTAGAGTCGCTACTCGCTTTGTTTCTCTCACATATATATGACTCTAGAGTCACTACTCGCTTTGTTTCTCTCACATATATATGACTCTAGAGTCGCTACTCGCTTTGTTTCTCTCACATATATATGACTCTAGAGTCGCTACTCGCTGCGGAGATAATCGCCGTCAATCAGGCCACTTATATGCTACGGGGAAAGCTCTGCGTGGAGCCTCCGGCAGCAAAAAAACACCGCTGGCTAAACTATTTAAAAATGCCGTCTCTCGCTAGCAATGCAGTGATCAGTGACGCTTCTTTCCGACCAATCAGCAGCCTGCAGGGTTTCACGTCACCTTCTCGGCTCGCCTCAGCTCGCTTGGAACCTCGACTGAGCAGGTACTAAAAAAAGATAGTCTTTAAACGCTTCAGATGTAAAGGTATTCGCAGTCAAGTGATGTAAAAAAAAAAATGGCGGTCAGTGTAATGCTAACAAGAGTTGATCGCTTTGTAGCAACAAAATGGCGCCATCGGAGGTTTGCGTTCTGAAGCGAAGCTTACCCCCTTGGCTGCCAGTCGGAAAAACAACGTAACCGCGGGGGTGGTCCCTGTTATTCCGAGGTGGCATGAACGCGCCATATGTCTTGTCACGTAGGTGAATGTCTCCCAGTATCTGTCTCTGAGTTTTTTTGTATCCTGTTGTGTTTTGCTTGCCGACTTTAATACTGCTTTTTTCTCGTATCCTAGAGGAATACCACTCTGTCTGCTGTCGCTGTACCTGCCTGTTGACGCCACTCTCTGCCTGCAATCACCAGCCCTGCATGACTCGCCTTGCCTGCCCTTGTGTTCACTACCTGCTCTGTCACCTGGGAGGATTCCCCCACCAGTCCATTCTGCTAAGATTCTCAGATTCAGAAATAAACAGTTTAAACAAAAACTGTGTTTTTGTCTGCTTCTGGGTTCTGGCTACAAATCCTGACAACCCTAATTTCACGACATTACGTGTTCATGGGAAATGTAGGATAAGTTCTACAAGCAGTGTTGCCAGATAAAGGTTACGTTTCTAAGACAAAGACACCCAAAACCACCCCAAATTTCTACAGACACATGTTATTTGTTTTATTTGGCACCGGCCAAATTGGCTAGTAACTTTACTTACTAACTTTACAATGTAACCCGCCATACGGTTTGGTCGACATAAAACCCTAAAAAAAACAAAGATAACATTTTTGAAAGCAGCTGCCACCCAGCCGACTCACAACAACCTGTTTCACAGCCTGAATATTCAAAAACTCTCCGCTTCTGCGGGGAATTCTGAGTGTCAAAGTCGGCAAATCTGTCAAATTCTGCATGGCAGTGTCGCATAATTACAGTATTTCCTGACAACCTAAATTGAAATGCGGGCCAGATCAAACTTTGCAAGGGGCCGGATTTAAAAGCTCTTTGGATGCTTTTATATAGGCCTTAGTGGTCCCCTAATACTGTATCTGAAGTCTCTTTTATATAGACCTTAGTGGTCCCCTAATACTGTATCTGAAGTCTCTTTTATATAGACCTTAGTGGTCCCCTAATACTGTATCTGAAGTCTCTTTTATATAGACCTTAGTGGTCCCCTAATACTGTATCTGAAGTCTCTTTTATATAGACCTTAGTGGTCCCCTAATACTGTATCTGAAGTCTCTTTTATATAGACCTTAGTGGTCCCCTAATACTGTATCTGAAGTATCTTTCCCGAAATTCAGTCTTGGTGCAGAATTACAGCCACTAGAGCCAGTCCCACAGTGAGATGTGCCATTTCTGTGTCTGTAGTTATTGAGGAGGAGAAGGTGGAGGGTGGGGGTGTGAACCAACTCTTTAAAAGATGCAACTGAAATGACCAAAACATCCAAATTTGTCTCCAAGCTCATAAACGCAGCACTGATGTTCGAGCCCATGAAGTTAGAAGCTGTAAAACGTCTTACCTTCTGAGGTTTTTTCTTCATCTTTCTATCCTTTAGAGGACATTTTGATGTGAATACATCAACTCACACCAGCCCCTGTAAAGGGAAATCATCACTGAATGATGTTTTTTCCCACAGAGACCCCGGCAGTTTACAGTATGTCGTTCTATATTAAAAAAATATATATATATATGTGCCTCCTCCAGCTTTATGTGATACCCACACAGCTCATACTGTTAAATCCCCCCCCGGGAGGCAATCTGAAGCTTTTCACATTCTACCCATAATGCCGCCGTCATGAAGATGGAACGGCAGCGCGAGGACGGAGTCGACGAGATATGAGCTCGGAGACCGTCCGAACCACGGCGTCCATCTCCGCCTTAAAACTGCCAGATCTGGGGGGAAATCATGTGTTGCGCTTTGGTGCCCCAACTTTTCCTCATCCCATCTGGCCTCCCCCACCCGCCCCCCTCCCCCCCACCGCCACGCATTGTTAGCTTCAAAAGAACCTGTCGTCCCCGTTAGCCAGAAATCACTTTAAAAGGGTTGTTTTTAAATTGCAGAAGCTTTATTTCGGCTGTCTCTGTATCAAACACAAATGCACAAAAGCGGGCTTTTTCTTTTCTTTCCCTTTGAAGGCTGCAGGCTTTCTTTGAACATCTCTCCATGGAGGAAGAAAAAAGTGATCTGAGAGGCAAAGCGAGCAGTTGTTTGGCGTGTCGCGAAACCCCGAAAATCACACACACACACATCGACTCCCACACGACAGAAAAATGCACTCTACATCCTGGTGTTTACCTCCCCTGCAGCCAGGAAACATATTACTGCTACACATGTCATTACATGTTTCATTGGGAACAATGTCAGTAAAATTGGTTTCATTACCTAGACTCAAAGGCCTGCTGAACACTGCATAAACTCTTAATGGTCTGGCCCATGATTCATTATTAATTTAATACGTTTGTGTATTTTTTGACCCTTCGGGAGCGACATTACGTATTATCGTCAATAACGGGGTTCACAGTCGCCTTCACGCAATACTATGACTAATAATGTCCTTTTTGACTATTACTAGCTGACGTAATCAGAAACAGGACTAACAGTCGACAGCCATGTGTGCAGCTCTGTGAGGCTGCACTGAGGCACACTGACAATGCTAGCACGCTGATGTTTTAGCTGGTGTAATCTTTACTATTTTCATGTTTTAATAATGCAAACTAAAGTCCAATCTAAGGTCAGCAGTCGGAAAACTCTTTCCTTTGTGCTCCAATTGCTGTGCGGAACCGGTAGGGTTTGGGGTTATGCTCGTCCAGAAGTAGAAGTTGTCCGACCACGTCGGAAGATCAAAAGTGTTTATGGTCACTTGGGCAAAAGTGGCAATAACTGTGCACACTTTCAGACAGTCTCTCCTGAAAGGCATCCACAATGATGTAAAGATGTTATTTCCTGGCTAAGAATGGGCCATTGGGGACGGGACGGACGGGACGGACTACGATCGGTCTGTGTACAGTTAAGGCCATGAGTCTGTGTTACCTTATTTCACATAAATCTATGCATGTGCCTGTTATTTCTGACAATTTGATGAACAAAAATGTATATTATGCTTGAGTATATAAAACTCCAATTAACAAAACTGGTTTAAAAAATATTAATATTTAGATAAATCACTGGGAGACTCCGTTACAGCCTGACTAGAGCTAAAACTGAGATTGGCGCTCATGTTCAAGTTTATGTTCTGCTTGTTCAACGGTTGTTTGGTAAATTGCTCTCAAACACATTTGGAGAAGATCGGAATTGCTATTTTTATTCTCAGTGCTTTGATTTTCCTTTGGGGCTGGCTAAAACCTCTTTTGGGGGTGTGCCAAACATTCCTCTCTGCAGGAAAAACCCTGGAAGAGTGTGGTGTGAATGTGGAACCATAGTTTTTTTGGAGTGTTACAGATGTTTCAGACACAGCAGGGAGCTGTGTCTGATAAAAGCTATCCGACCACCAAACAAGCAGGTTTGATAAAAGCAGGTCTCTTTCACACATGTGCAGTGGCAAACAACACAGACTGATCTTATGAAGTGGCGTATGTATGACACACCAATTCGTATGCCATTATTGGCGTGTCATCAAGATGCATACTCGGTTTTTAGCGTGTTTATCAACGCTGTTTGGCCTCCATTGACTTACATTACCTTGCGATTGCGTGTGAATTGAGGCTGTAGCAAGTTGTATGATAGGGGCGAAAATCTTATATATATATGTATATATATATAGTTTACTAGCATTAATAACAATATACTTATTGTTTCTAATTTCCTAAGTAATGAATTTGAGAACATAATTTCCTTGACAGCCCTGAGGCACTAGCCATCCCATCCCCCAACATAATTTTGGTCACACCATGGGTCAAACACTGACATCTTTCTTATTGTACCCCTATACTGTATGTTCAATAAATGGTACAAACATGGCCCCTTGCTCACGTTAGAACGTTCAACCTACAAATGTGTACCTTATGGATCAGCTATGACCCTTTGGGGGTACATCACCAGCAGTTGGACCTCAGAGAAGATAAATGGACCTCAACCGTACCTTTATTTCTGACAGTATAGGGAGATTGGTTGGGGTGGAGGATGGGCAAAACACAGGACTTTCACCCAGGAGAGCGGGGATTGCGCCCCGCGTGTGACATTTCCTTTCCATGTTTGTTCTTTTCCTAAACCCAACCCCGTTCTTCTTGTCCTAATCCCAACTGTTTATTTTTTTCAACCGTTTCTTCTTTTCCTAAACCCAACCGTAGCCTCGGGATAACACGCCACGCAGCTACACTGTGACGTTGCAGACTGCCGTCCACTGTATACAGCGTAGACATACACGCGGATAGCTCAAAATGCGTACAGATAGCACGCCACTTGGCTTTAGGAAAGTGGCGTGTGTGTTCACGCAAAATCATGAGGTCATCTTGAACAACAAGATATTGTCCGTGTCAGACCTATTCTCGTGTACAGGAAATACTCCGTTTGGTTAAGGTGAGGGGGCGGTGCCTGGGTAGAACTTTCAGGACATGAAGTAAGTAGGTAAAAGTAGGCAATGCTACGGTCACGTAGCCGGTTCGTAATTTGGTCATAAACAAATGGGTCTCTTGCCGTTCCTTGAATCTGTCTGATTATTTCAACATCAAACCTTACCAACAGAAGTTCCCGGATCTCGTCGTCTCTCCAGTTAGACATTTTTGTTGGCGTCTTCATGTCAATAATCTAATTTACCCTCGGATATTTTATATTTTTTCGGTTTCGTGCCAGTTGCATGATAGCAATGTCGTCAACACGCCAACCTGCTCGCGTTGAAATCTTCCAGACAATGAGTTGCTTTATTCACACATGGGCTCAATTGGACATTTCACAGACTTTAGTCTATATCGACGACGTTCCACCTCCGGCATTGGTCAGGTGCAGCCAGAAATTCCGCCAGATGTCCGTCTTTTCGGCCAGATGTCCGTCACCTTCCGCTTTGTTTGTGTTGGCGTTCTAAACTCCGGTGGATTTGTGAGGACTATGGTTAACTGCTCCTCAGATCTCTGCAGGGTAAATCCAGACAGCTAGCTAGACTATCTGTCCAATCTGAGTTTTCTGTTGCACGACTAAAACAACTTTTGAACGTCACGTTTCACCAAAACAAGTTCCTTCCAGAGGCTACTTTGCAGGGGCACCGTGGCTCCATCCGGTGCCTAGCGTCGCCCACAACGATTGTGATTAGTTTAAAGAAATGCCAATAAACCAGGGCACGTTTTTCTCCCATTACTATATGTGGACTAGCCTGACCCTCCTCCGTAGCGCTGTGGAGAAGGGTCTGGCAATGCCAGACTACACAGACTGACGTTACTGCTCTGTCAAATTTTAAGATAATTATGCTTGAAAATACAGCTGAAAGTGAGCCCTTTAAAAGAATATATACTAAAGTCATTTTTATAAACATGCCCCAAGTAATGCAGATGTAATTTAATCATTTCCATTTAATCTCTTTATTCATGTTTCTGGCTGTCAAGGTACCAGCCTCAATAATAGGACCTGTGGATTGGAGGATAAAGGCCACTCAGTTATCAAAAGGCCACAGCTTTGATTCCCGCCTTGAGACCACCAGGGACACACCTGAACATCACGATAAACACATTTAACATTCACTAGATAAAGACATTTAAAAAGGTCTTATGTAAATGTGATCACAGGGACATGGACAGGTTTTAAATTCTGTGCAAATCAGACGGAAACCGTCAGATGTTTGTTATGACAGACAAAAAAAAAAAAAAAAAAAAATTGTGTCAAGATGTGTCCACCTGTGGAAATAACCCAAGCTGTCAAGCTGCAGGTGGTTTTATTTCCATCCCGCCAAACTGTTCAGACTTCTGTATGAAAAATATACATTTAAATTCAGTTTAAAGACTTCAGACTAAGTTTACCTGCAATTTAACCAAGTTTCTTTTTTTTTTTTTTTTTTTTTTTTGTAAATACAAAGCATAATTCAATACCACCAGAAGGATTTGAAAGTTAATGTAGAAATCGTTCCATCTAGTGGACAAATGCATTTACTACATGTTGTACTATAATTTTACTCCCCAAACATTATCGGAAAAATACAATTTTTAAAGCAAAAAACAAAACACCAGTATCATAAATCTGTGTTTATTTTAATGTTAATAAATAGTGAACATTGTGATTTATTATACAATACATTTAGGTGGAAATAAGTTAAATTAAGTGTACATCAAAGTTTCTTAAAAAAAAAAAAAAAAAAAAAGTGCGGTTTTCACTTTGTAGAATCGTGCTCTTGTGCAAAAAATCAGCATCTTGTGTCATTTCTTCGAGTTCCTGCAGAGAGAAAACTAATTACACAAAATGAAGTATTTCATTGGTCCACATTTGAATATAGTGACAATTCTATTCTCCCATACAACAGCTTTGTGAACATGCAGGTTAGGTCAGTAATGGTGTAGATACAGTAGGCCTCTCTATAATAAATGTAAGGTTTTTAAAAAAAAAAAAAAAAAAGTAGATCCTTAAATTTACTTTTAAAGGAAATAGTGGAGAAAGGCTTGAGACAATATGGGCGCTGCTGAATGCAGAAAAGAAAATTTAATTGTGTACAAATACACAGGCACTAAATGACGAGCACAAACCAGGCTCCGATCAAAGAGGTTTATGGTGACTCGTCTCTTGGAATTGAGAAAAGGCTCCATTCATGTTGCAGATTCAAACTTTCTCTATGTTCTTTGTGCCATTTAGTGCCCATATTTGTGTACATTATGTTAAATTCTCACTTTCCTGCACTTGAACGTTCCCCTCCTTTTTTTCTGTGTAGACCTTGATTTAACTGACTAATGTTAACGCAGAGTACAGTAAAGTGACCAAAGCAAACCTTGTGATTGTAGTTGTGATTTCTTGTGATTAAAATGTGTTGATCTGGCTTCATTCTTGAAGCAGTCACCGTCCGGGTTAGGAATCACCGCTTTCCGCGACTTCCCTCCTGTCGGGTGATAATTATACAGTTAGTTACAGAGCAGCATGTCAATGTATTAACATGTTTAAAATGTTGAGTTTTCTGGCCATTTTGCTTCCATAACATGTCTCCTTTTAGACTAGTTTTTTTGAGGGGGCGGGGGTCCAAAATATACATTTTAGGTATTTAACTTCACTTTTTCCATTTGTGACTGTAGATTTCTCCCACATTAGATAATGCTTCATTTGCATTTTAAAATCAATGTTAGAAAACTAATAATTGGCTTAATGCAAGTAATCAACTAGGGAAGTTTCATGATGTTAGTTTACAATCCATCTTAAAAAAAGGTTTTGTTCTGAGACTCCGAGCCGGAAATCTCCACTTCAGTAGAACTTACAACACCAAAATGTTCCACTTTCATTCTTTTCCAATGTTATATTCTGAATTTTTTTTTTTTTTGTTTAAATGGCTGTTGACAGTATTTTCCAGTCTATGGAGTAATAAGAGATATCCAAAATCCTTTCTGTAAAGATTTGACAAATAAGTCAACAAAATGAAAGAAGAATGTTGAACCTGGCTTTATCCAATGTTTGCAAATTAGCACATATTTAGACAGATAATTCATCAGTTGTATATTTAAACATTTCAGAAAAGAAAAAAAGTTTGTTTTGTTGTCAGGTAAAGATAGATATAGATATAGATATATATGATGTCTGACAATGTGCACTATTCCCCTGTCAAACAAAAACAATTTGCCTACCAGTTTGCCACCTGTGTGTCAGGTAAATCTGATCCATTATCCTCCATTTGTCCTGGAGGGAAAACGGCATGGCGCAGTTCTCATCCATCTCTCGGATGGCGTTGCCGTGGGGACAGTGCCGCAGCCTCTCCCATGCCACAGACTGATGCTGCGGCTCATTACACACACAGTTCTTTTCCCTCAGCTTTGGGTACATCGCTGCAGGACATTTTTCAACATTTTGCTTGGAGGCCAGTGGCCTCTTGAGACTGTTGAGCTTCCTGGGATGATCAACTGCCCTCCATTTTGAGCCAAGGCGACATGAGCCGTTCTCAGAAGATTCTCCCTCGGTGTCGTGTCCATGATGAGGCCCACAGACAACAGGACCGGAAGCTTTTCTCATCAGTCGTTTCTTGGATTGAGTCTTACAGGCTTCACATGTCGGTAAGAGTGAGTCATTCCACTGTTTGACAAGAGTAGCTTTTCTTTTTAAGGTGAGACCATCGGGTCCTGGACTGGCAGATGTGCAGACGCTGCTCTTCGCCACACATCTGGAGCAAAGTCGCTCCCTCTTGGACGCATAAGTGAATGCATTCTCATTGAAATTTCTGTTAAGGCAGCATTCGTGGTCAGAGAGGCTTCGCCGATCCACTTTGGGTTTGTACCTCTCTTTTGGCTTGCGAACGGTACGTTGTTCTTTGTACTCGAGTTCTAGTTTTCTTCTCCTTGTAAGCACATCTAACCCACAGCTGCCGAGGGGTCTGTTCTGCTTTTTGGGAGTTTGGGGCATCTTATTACAATAGTGGACATTATCAAAGTCAGCCATCCAGCTGGTTGAGGGGAGGTAGGCGGGCAATGATTCAAATGAAGTGTCCTGTTGATGCTGGACATCCGTTTCCCGTCTATGGTGGTTCCTATCTGCCTTTGGAGGGGAATGATCCAAAACCGGCAAATTAGGTGCAAGAGCCACCTCTGCTTCGTGTGTCAACTCGGTCATTGGAGTTCTCTCTGCAACTGGAACATCTGTCACAGGGCAGATCGCAGCTTCAGACACAATCTCATCCCTAGTACCCTTCTCCCCAGTGGGGACCATGTCCTTCCGTTCATCCTGTGCCAGAGAAGGCATCTCAGTCATGGGAAGAAACTTTTCTGTAGGAACCTCCTCTCTCGACATCAGCACATCTGCTGAGGGCACTCCAGCTACACCAGCCAGAGATTCATTATGATACTCTGTGCGGTCATTTAGGATTAGCGATTCAGGGGAGGGAATTAAGGTTTCCTCCATTGACCAGACAGTGGATTCCATCTTCCACAGCTCATCCAGGTACTCGGGGTCAAAGGGCAAGTGAACGACTTTAAAGTTCGATGTCGTGTTTAGATCTTTCTCACAGTTCATCTCATCGTCACAATAAGCTGCTAGTCGGGAACCTGAGTTGGAAGTGACAGTCACAGATTCCGTCTGGTTCCTGGACTCCTCCAGAGCAGGGATCTTCTCGCCGCTGCTGGGCATCCCAACTAACAGGATGTCAGGACAAGCTTGGAGTGCCTGCTCTGACTCGTCTGCAGGAAGGCACAGTTCCTCGTCCTGCAGCATGTGACCCTGCAGGACGGAGCTACTGCACTGGACACCATCTTGGGAAAAGCTGTGAGATACTTCTGCAGTCTCATGAGAGCGCAGGAGTTGCATTCCCACCGGTGTGTTGCAGCATTCGATCCTCACTTCCTCTGTCTGAATCACAAAGCCGCCATTTGCAGCCGTCCTGGTGGTGGACGAGGGTGCAACGTCCTTTAGCTCCAGAGAATGATCCCCTGTCTGCGCAGCCAAAGCTGGCAGGAGTGGCTGATTGATGGGAGCACTGGGGCTGTTGTCACTTTTGCAAACTGGGAGACCACTGCGGGCCTCGGCGTCGCTGGAACCTGGAGTGCTCGTCCTCTGGGTCGCAGGCAGCGGCTCAGTTTGAACCTCAGAGCTGGTAGTTTCTCTGGTCTGGCTGTTGTGTTGGTAGCGGAACCTGCGAGACTGGTAGGCCATGGTCTGGTAATGCTGAGGGTTGAGCATGCGTCTGTAGTCCATTAAATGGAGGTGGGTATGGGGTAGGACAAAGCCAGGTGGCTCCATGTATGGATTTGGCTGATAGTGGGGCATCATAGGCATGCCATAACCTTTAATAGCAGAAGAACAGTAAGATTTGTATACTAAATGCCAACATTAGCATACAAACATGTTCACAATGACAACGCTAAGATGCTGATAGTTAGCAGGTAGGTTTACTTTGCTCATAGCCTGAATCAACAGAAGTACATTTCCAGGATAAAGCCTGGAAATGTGTTGCCTTTCTCAAAATCCCCTTTCTTCTAACAACAAACTTCCAGCTAGCAAGCTACACGCTGAAAATGGCAATTTTTTAAGAAAATTTGGATCATGCAACAAGGCAGGCCTACTTTGTTCTTTCGGGGAATGATTTTAAAGATTTACAAAGAATACGTTTATGGCATCTACTATCTAACTGGACGTTGTGTCGTTTTTTTCCTCCTATCCCAGAATATATCTGGTGTAGCCAGACCTTACTCCACAGCGTTCTGAAGATGGGTCTGGCAATGTGAGACTACCTTATTCACCCTCTAAATTTAGCATGCCAGCATGCCAACATTAGCCATTTAGTACTGCTGGTACAACAAGTACTGCTGGGGCTGATGAGAATGTCATTAGTTTTGTAAGTTTTTGGTTTTAAAGGAATGGACAAATTAAAATATATACCTGATGATGGTGAGAGATGAAAAGTCAGGGATCACCAAAGTTACAGTTTATCCTGAGGAGATTATTAATGTCTGAACAAGTTTAATAGCGATCAATTCGAAAGCTGGTGATCTTCTGGCGCCACAAATGGTGGTGCCAGAAGATCACCAAAGTAATTAGGATACCTCGTCTAGGACACATGAATGTCTCTACAAAAGGTTTGTCTTACAGAAAAAGTTTGTGCATATGTAGCATGAAATAACCTATTAAAAACAAATGTGATTGTGTAGCCTATAAAATGGGAGCAGGAGGCCATATACATTTTACATGATTAACTTATTGATTCAGATGTGTACAATTGGATGATCGCCTCACCAGAAACTCTGCACTGACACAGATAAAGAATCTAACAAATGTGAGAATTGAATGTGGGTATTGGCAAGTGTCTGGCGATATGTAGAAAGAAAAATACAGGAGGACTTCATTTGAAAGCACTTGGTTGCATTCAGTGTTCTGTCCATACAACTCAAAAGGATTGTTGCTAGACAACATGCAGCAGAAGAATTTTCAGGGAGCATTGAACCAAAACTAGACACAAGCTTGGATGTTTGGCACTTACCTAAACCAGGGTAGGCATATGGGTTGTAGGACACAGGCATGGGTACTGGCACAGGCCACTGCATGCTTTGCATGGGCATGTATGGCTGCGAGGGCTGAATATAGAAGAAAGGTTTGTGGTGCTGCTCCTCAGGACGTGAAGCTCCTGAAGGCCCTGGAGCCTGCTGAGCTCCGTACGGTGGGTTTGGACCCCGAGGGCCCAGACCGAAAGAATGTTGGAAGGTAGATGTGGCTGCCGCCATATCTGCCAAACAGTTCAAGTTCAAATAAATGTTTGAACTGTTTCCTTCTTTGTTGGCAAACTTTGTTGCAAGATAGCAGATTGTTTCAGTATATTTTCTGACAAAAAAACACTTACTGGGCAAGTAGAAAAAGAAGCTAAGGGAACTGAGAAACCAACACAGCTTTCAAGGTATGTTTTAAATTGGAAATCAAAGGCGTGGACTCATGCTACAGGCGAGCTTGTCAAATGCTGCACTGATTGGCTAGATTTTGGTTACAGGTGACACTTGTCCAATTAGTTTGATGAGTTTTATTTAAAGCCAATGAAAAATGTTTGTTTCCCACTGATTCCCTCCCACTGTGGTGCAACAACTCACCTGAGGAAAGACAGCCAAATAGATCAGGATAGGTGCCTTGAATCATTTGAAACCAGAGGTAGAGGAGAAGCTGATTGGCTTTAATTAAGGAAACAGACCTGCAGCTTGTTAGATTGGCATAGGTAACAGATATGTGGCTCAAAATGGCACATCCTGTCCTTTTATACAGTCTCTGTGAGGCTCATTTTCTTTTGCAGTTGAGCAATTAAAAGTCTGCCTCTCTGAAATGCAAAGCACATTTTCACACGACTTGTGTTGAGAAGCACGTTTGACCCCCGAAGAGCCAATTATGAGCTTGTTTGGTAGCTCGGAGCTGTATTTATAGACGGAACTATCCATTAAAAATATATATGCTCTGTGAGACCGGGTTGTTGACTTGACCAGTGATTCTAAATCAACTCTAACATGTTTTCTGTGTATGGACTCTGATCTGTGTGCCTTGAGGATAAAACATCCCTATAAAGTCTCCTTATAGTTAATTAAAAGTCCTTTATATCTAAAACCATAATATCTACTTTTGCTGTTTATAAGAACATCATGTGCCATTTGTCTCAGCTTTCTGTCAAAACATAACCTGTACAAAAAATTGTTCAAAGCATCTATTGACACCCAAAGATGAGTAGATAAGAGGGCTGCAACTAATAATTATTTTTGTCAAATCGTAATTTTCAAAGTTAACAGATTAATCTTTGGTCTATTAAATAACAGAAAATGGTGAAGTGACCAATGTAGTTTCCCAAAGCCCAAGGTGATGTCTTCTAATGTCTTGTTTTATCCAATCAACAGTCCATTACCCAGAGATATTACATTTACAAGGATTTAGAAATCCACATACGAGTAGCAGGAATCAACAAATGTTTGGCATTTCTTTTGGCTTAAGCAAAAATGAGAATGGACCTTTTTCACAGCAGACAGGTTGACTTGTCATAGTAGGAAAAGCACAGCTGAGATTGATAACCTTAACGATGGCTCAGTTCCATCAAGTGTCCCAGTAAGATATTTTAGTGAGTCAGCATGCACAATACCAGGACCTCTCCTAGGTGGAATGCAGTCATCAGTAATGGTTGTGAATACACCTGGGCTTTTCCTACTATGACATGTCAACATGTCTGCTGTGAAAAAGGTCTATTAAAAGCATTTCACCAAATTTGTTTTCTTTCAACTGACTACTTAGTAAAGTGACATACTGTAATAGACAGCACCTGGTTCTGCAAATTAATTTCAAAAACTAATTTCTTACTGCTGCTATATCTATACATCTATATTCATACACCGTAAATAGATATGCTGAATTATTGGCAAAATAACATAAAAAATCTAAAAAGGTGTGCAAAACTCTAAAATGCTTGAAATCTGACCCTGCCTGATATTACATGTCATCCAGATAAAGTACATGCTGATCAGACAAAACCTGCTTCTTCCAAAATATTAAATATGGACATATACTGTATATGTGCAAGTCACTTCAACATTGAAATAATTCAAATAATCGAGGTTCCACGTTATAAAATACGTATAAATCTTCCAGCATAATATGAACTGTTACAAGATGTAAAATAATTAAAACAAAGTTTAAATAATGAATATTTTTATTGGACTGGCCCCAAACTGTGGCACACCATCATCTGCAACACACAACCTTTCAGCCCATTTGCCAGTTTGTGAAATTCATAAATCATGAAAAGTGCGAGGCAGTGTCACTGCAGAAACTTTGAAATTTTTTTTTAAACATTTATCTAAACAAAAAAAAAAAAAAAAAAAAAAAAAAAGGCTTCATCGTGCAGTGCATTTCACCTGGTGCTCTAAATATTTAACACATTATCCTGGAACAATTACACCTTTTGGGGGGGACCTGGGAAAGAAAGACAACATTTCATCAAGACAAAGTTTCACCAAGACAGAAGTTTGAACACATCTAAAAAAAAAAAAAAAAAAAAAAAAAATAATGTTTCATCTTGTGCAGAGCTGTGTGCATATTTCACCTACAGTTCAACACACTTTGGGGACATTAACATCTTGGTTCTCCTCTCATCGTAGAGCCTGACAAAAACAGAACAAAAAAATAAAAATCATATTCAAAGAAATGCAATAGCCAGGTCAGTGTTGACAGTGTCATAACCTCTTTCCCAGTGCAATGGTGGCGGCTCGTCGTCATCGTTGTCCTCGTCTCTTGGCCTGTGGTACATCACTTTCCTCTGAGTACTCATCTCTATCCAGTGGATAGGAGCAGAACATAATACCACAAAATGAACTTCACTTGGAGAATGAACAAAAGGATAAGAAGTACGTTATTTACAAAATGCAAACATCACCACACCCACGTTGACTGAAACTGGACTTGCATCCATAGAACGACCAAGCTGAGCCGACACTCGCACATTAAATAACAGATTTTCACGGTTCAGATTTCCAAATAAAATTTAAATTTGTCAGCAATGTTGGGTGTTTGTGCGACAGGTCTGATGCTCCCGTCCCAGAGCCAGGAGATTTGAGTCATGTTCTGTATTGTACGTGTACCAAACAACCCTGCCTTGTTCATAAATTAACTATTTTCTACGGCGGGGAAAAACGAAATTGTTTACTTTATAGAGAGCAGTAAACTGAGATTTCAAATGCTTGTGAATCATTTTGTGACATAAAATGGTACACCACACCTAAAGTAAATATAGTGCAATAGGTACCAAACAAGTATTTTTGGACAAGATCATCTTTGATGCTGGTTGTCTCATTGGTTTTTATATTGTGTAGTGTGCTCCTAACTTTAGAGGTCATTCCACCTCAGCATTTCACAAACATGAATATGGGACTAAAACTGCTCTAACCTGGCTGCAAAATAACGATACTGCACGAGCTGTTTGGGCAGACTGATAGATGTGTTTTGTTACATTTCAAGACGCACAATAATTGCCCCTGTAAACGTTGGTTCAAGAGAAGAATGAGCATGGGATTGGCTGAATTCAACCTTGTCGTTGCAGAGGGGTTGCTTGTCTCCTCCTGGGAATCACGTCCCGGTCGCCCCACCTGCCTTGGTCTGACGCGGTTAGATCTTCTCTGCAGAGTCTGTCTACAAAAGGGTTCACACATTCACATTTCTAACATCACATAATCAGCCCAAAAAAAAAATAACTGCCATCAGACAAACATCAAGTCAACTGAAGATGTCAACAACAAAATCACTGGCCTAGACTTACCCTGACATGTTCTGCACTGCGGCTCACTACAAGTCAACTCTCCAATCTCGCCATCAGCCGGCTCATGAATACAAACATGACCTTCCTCCTGGTTCACTGGATCAGAGGGATCTTTGTGTTGGCCTCTTTTATACCAAGGTTTTGCAGCATGTCTGGGCAGGACAGGATGAGGCTTCCTGGGTGCAGAATGCTTCCTCACCACCACTCTGACGGGCTGCTCGCACCCTCTCCCGTACCTGCTCTCCTCCTCAGAGTCTCCGGCTTCATCCCTGTACACCTTGGAGCTGTGGACTTTGCTCCTTCCGGGCCCTTTTGCGAGGCTTTTCCCACAGCAGGCGCACATGCACCTCTTCGAACCTGGCAGCCACACTTCTTCCACTTCTTCAGCAGCGTGCGGAGACCCGCTCACCACCTCGGCGAGCCTCCTGCCTGCATACACGCGCTTGGGAAAAAAGATCTGCATCGTCCAGATCTGTGGAGAACATCTCATCTCGGGAGGAAAGCTCGTCCAGAGATGGACTGAGAACGCTCATCCGCTCATGGGTGGTCTGCATGGATAGGTAGTTGTAGTAGTAGGGAGCAGTAGGGGAGGAGAGGTGCGCGCCTCCGGCCTCTCCAGGGGTCAGAACGCTCTCAAAAGGCAGCCTGAGGATCTGGTAGCTTGGATCGGCTTTCTGATGTTCCGTCTTTGAGACTGCGTCGCCACTTTTGGCATCTTTGAGCGCCGGCTGACTAGAGGCGAAGGAAGACGATGGCAGGATTGGAGCCGTCGGCTGCTTCAGGAGCTCTTCAAGGTCACATTTGGGAACACTTTCATCAGTCGCTGAGATATTTGACTGGATATCTGCGACCTCCGTTTTCTCCTGAGGGAGTAAGTCTTCGTCTGTCGCTGTCTGCTCCAGCTCAGGACACTCTTCGTGAACAGAGGAGCTATCCAGAGGACACTCCTCTTCTAATCCTACTGACCAGCATCCCGGAGGACTCAGGACTTCCACGCTCCTTTGGCTGGAATCCCCGTCGTACACCGCGGTTGTGGAGTCACTGAAGATCATGGCTGGAGACTCTGAGTGGCTGTCACCAGGCGCTGAAGGCAGGATGTGACCCTGCTCTTCGCTTTTCTTCTCTTCGCCTGGAAAGAACGTTTCCGAGGCCTGTGAGGCGACACCCGAGTCAAGCTCTCTGTCAGCGCCCCGCAGCTCTGTGGCTCGGATTTTATCCAGGCATTCGATGAGTTTGGTTATAGCGTCACTGGGGTCGGTTTGAGCCTCCGAGCAGGCCATTTCTCGACGCCAGTTTGTCTGTGGGTGATACTGCTGCCGCTGCTGCTGCTGGCGAGGCATGTCATTCCAGGGAGGAGCGTGGAAGCGAGGCTCAAACATCCGCCTGTAATCCATTGGATATAACGGGGCAAACAATGGGTTTGGGAAAACAAACCCAGGATATTGCATGTACTGGTACGGGGGCATGCAGGGACGGTTAAAACCTGCGGAATATAAACATAAATGCACGCAGTGAAGATTACAGGCAACTGATACTGTTGATAGTGGTAAAATGTCACAAAGTAGCCCACATTTACATATATATTGTGCACATTCTGCACCCAATCCATTCATTTTAAATATTTTGAATGTAGGACTTTTACTTATAACCATATTTCTGCACTGTGGTATTGTTACTTTAACTTAAGTAGGCCTACTTCACTTTTACGCTAGTACAGAGCTATTTAAAAGGGGGGTCCGTGACCCTTAAGGGGTCTTCAGAGCTAGAGCAGGGGGGCCACCAAATGTTAAAATAAACTTTTTGAAAGTTCATTTTTTTCAAAAATGAAAATATACATTACTATGAATCCAACATAATAGATGGAGATGTTACACAGGTCTGGTTGACAAGGTGTAGAAGGTATGGGTTTTGTGTTCTGCATAGTGTGGCACAATTGTTTTGGTGTGGCACAGATGTGTTGGGACCAAAATAACTATTTTGAACCATGTCTGAACATCTGTAGTTTATGTTGTGTTTTAATCACATGCTAATCAAGCACATTTCCAGAAACAAAAAGAATTTAGGTTTCAAATGAAGCCTCATACATTTATTTTGGCCTTGCAGTTCTTCAGTTATAAGCTTTTCCTTTTGGGAAAATCAAGCAAAATAGAGACTGATTTAAAACAGGTTAAATTGGCCTACAGGACCAGTCAAAAGTTTGGACATGCTTTCTCATTAACTTGAATAGGAAAGTGTGTCCAATCTTTTGACTGGTACTGTATTTGTAAAAAAAAAAAAATTTAAATATGACCAACGATACTACCATAACTGTATGGTAGCCATTAGGGGTGGGGGAAATAAAAAATAATCGATACAGCATAGTATTGCGATATTTTTCGTGGCAATGCTGCATCGATACACAGACGCGCATCTTTTAGGATATATGTGTTGGTCAGTCTGTCTGCTCAACACTCCCATTTTGCAGCAATAAAATTGAAGTGAGATGAACAAACAGATAAATTTATCTTTTTAGACAAAACTGATGTTGAATGTTAAAGTTGGAAAAAAAAGGTAATACATTGAAATATAACGCAGAATATTGCAATATTTTTTAAATCGCAATAAAATCATATCGTGACAGAAGTATTGTGATGTTATTGTGAGGCCTCTGGTGATTCCCACCCTAGTAGCCATACAGTTAAAGGAACACGCCGACTTATTGGGAATTTAGCTTATTCACCGTAACCCCCAGAGTAAGACAAGTCGATACATACCCTTCTCATCTCCGTGCGTGCTGTAACACTGTCTGACGGTTCCAGCATTAGCTTAGCCTAGCACAGATCCTGCAGGTAACTGGTTCCAACTAGCCTACTGCTTCGAATTGTGACAAAAGTGACAAAATAACGCCAACCTGTTCCTATTTACATCTTGTGATTTGTAGAGTCACAGCGTGTACAAAAAAACAACGTAACATGAGACATAGCAGTCTTCTAACAAACTGGGAACTATATTCTCAGACAGGCTTGTTGCAAGCATATCACTCCATCCAAGTACTATATTCTTCCGCCTGAGAATATAGTTCCCGGTTTGTTTACTGTTAGAAGATGGCTGTGTCTCATGTTACGTTGTTTTTTGAACACGCTGTGACTCTATAAATCACAACATGTAAATAGGAACATGTTGGCGTTATTTTGTCACTTATTGGGAGCAGTAGGATTACTGGAACCATTCACCTGCATGTTCTGTGCTGGCCTGATGCCGCTGGAGCCGTCAGACAGCGTTACAGCACGCACGGAGATGAGAAGAGTATGTATCGACTTGTCTAACTCTGGGTGTTACAGTGAATAAGCTACAACAATATCAATAAACTGTTAGCCTCATTAAACTTCAGAAAGCCATTTTGGTTTTTACTTATTAATTTTTTTGGCTGTGTATTATGTTCAAAGTTTCAGTTCTTTAAAATAATGGCTTAAAGCATTTAAACAAACCTTTGTGTTAGAGTTTGTTATTAAAATTACAAAATGTTAAAATTTTGACTAAAGGATTTTCATTTTTACTGTAAATGCACATGGGTTCCAAATATCCGCTATCGGTTTCATTCACTACTAATAATCGGTATCGGCCCTGAAAACCCAGTATCGGTAGACCCGCCCTGCAAGTAGTAGGGGGGCCTGCTCCGTCTCTCTTTCAGTTAAGGGGTCTTTCAGCTAAAACAGGTTGAATACCCCTGCTCTAGCACAACATAAGAGTAGGCAGGGGCAAAAAAGGGGACGGAGTACCCAGGGCCCTCATGTAAGGAGGGCCCAAAAAGATGCTAGAATAAATAGCTGTGGATGCGGGGAGGGGCCCAAAGAAAATGCCTTTCTACAGGGCCCAGAATTTTGTGCTACGCTCCTGAGAGTATACTTCCACCCCTGCTGGGGGATTTCAACCACAAAACAAATTGTTTGAAAAGCTTGATACCTCCTCCAGGCACACCATAGTGACTGTATGGGTTGTTCATCTGCCAGTGCTGCTGCTGGTAGAGGTAAGGTTGAGACGCAGGCTGGACGTAGAAGAAAGGTCTGGGATGTGGAGCTCTCGGTTGTCCGCTCCCAAATGTGTGTGGTTGTTTGCTTCCATCTACAGGAGGCAGCAGTTTACATTATTTCCAAGCACATTTTCATCCCTCTGCTCTTTGAGGTCAGTAAGAAATGGTGCGTTTACACGGCTCAACTGTTGTGAAATCAGCATTTAGTTATAAGGAAATCTTTACCGTCCATTTTTCTTTCCCGTGCTTGCTCAACCTGTCAGAAAATAAAACACCGCGGAGGGATGAAAACAACCAAATAAACATCCCCCGGCTTCGAAAAATTAAAGGTGAATATTACAGTCAAATTTTTCGACAAACAAGCAGAGGTAGAGATGCTTTTACTCTCAGGTCCACACGACGTTCTGCTTACAAACACAGAAGCATCTCCGCTAATTAGCCATATAGGAAACACCTGCTGCTGCCAACGGACAAATTAGCATCTAGTTCAACAGTGTCCGTTTAACCTGGAAACCTGGATCAAATGTAGCATTTCAGTGTAAGACGCTTTGCAACAGTTGTACAGTTTAGGCCTATTTACTTTTACTAGTTGTATATAGACGTACCTCCTTATTTTATTTATTCTTATTTTTTTTTATCTTGTCTTGTGCTGCTGCAACACCTGAATTTTCCCTCTGGGGATCAATTAAGGATTTGTGTCTTCATAAACATCCTTTACTTCTTCAGTTGTATCTCCGTCTGTCCGCCAGATGTCGCTGTTTCTCTGTTAACCAGGGCAAGCTGCTTAGTCTGCGCGCATGCGCAGTATCCTCATTTGGCCTTTGGTCTTTCAGACGCTTATGATGCGCAGAAAAGGTTGTCCGCTTCTCGGCGCTTGTACACAACTGTTTAATGTCTAAATTCGGCCTGAGGAGCCCACTTGGCACTTTCTGCTGACGAGAAGAGTCACCGCGACGGTTCACTGTATGTGGAGTCTGCCAACAGTTACTGTAAGGAAGCGTGTTTAACTTGAAAAGTAGCTCTAGCTTACGTCTATCTAGCTCGTGTAGCAGTTAGCCTGTTAGCAAGCATGACCGTTCTCTAAATGTGGTTACTGCAGAAGGTTTGTACCTATCATGTCCTTTCTGGGGCTATTTTACAGTTGAGGTAATGTTCGACGCTTGACTTTTCTAACGGTCAACTGGTAACGTTATGTATTAGCAGGCTGGGGCTTACGGCTACGTTACCCCGGAACTGTGCTGTGCAGTGGAGCTAAAGTTGCTAACTTGCAAGCGAGTGGTAATCAAGCAAGTGTGGCTACTTAAACTAGCGATATAACATTACAACGCTGATAATCAGTCAGTTGATCAAAGAAGAGCATGGTTGAACGTGCATTTTCAAACAAAGCAACATGGATGATGATGTTAAGGGTTGTATAGTTAGCTAACCTGAGCGAGACGTGCGTTTTGCAACAGGCCCGCCTGTCTAATGTTACTTTGCCATGTCTTAGATAGCAGACAGGGTTTGTTTTGGACATGGTGGTTAACCGTAACGTGCTAACGTAGCTAGCCAGTCAGCATCGACGAAATCCAAAAAATTGGAACGATAAACACTCTTCAAATGTCAGCCTTTACTTCCAGAAGTAACCCGTTAGTTAGCAGGTTGTTGATGCTGAATACGTCGCAAAAATGGCTGGGTATCTTAAAAAAAATTCGAATTCGATACTATCTTCGATACCAATTTAAAAAAAAAAAAAAAAAAAAATCCATTTTAACAAAAATAAATTAAAACATAGTGATTGTGTCCACATTGGCAATATTTCTTTTTTTTTTTGCATAACATTTTGTCAAAGCTTAATTTTAACCACAAATATAAATTACTGTGTAATTATTTGTGTATTTTGTAATAATTATTATCTTTCTAACCGACTGTCTTTTTAACCATTAACTTAAGCATTTGTCTTTAAAAGAAGTGGCATAAAGAAGCTAATACCAGTGAATTAGCCAGGCCATACTCGGGCAGCCCTATCTCCCTGCTGTAAAAACTGACTGGGAGCTGCTGGTTTTTCGGGGGTATTAACAAGTCGCTCAAATTAACATTAGAGTTGCATGTACGCAAGTTCCGTTATCAGAATCTGTATTGGGATGGAAAAAATGTTTTCCCTCGCTTGCTGATTGAAACAGCATGTTTAATCTACTCGTTATTTCAGCCGAAAGTCCACTTGCTGTCACAGTAACAACGTCATGACAAACGCAGCTCCTTTTAGAATCAGCTTTGCAGTTTTGTTGCATCTAACGTTAGCATAATAAAGATAACCTCAAAGCATCTGATGAGACTTGAGATCATGATAGCCCTATGATGCTTTGGGGAAATTGGACCCTAGTTTGGCGTTACATATTAAAGGAAAACTCTTTTGTGGCATAATGTGGTTATTTTTCTGTACTGATAGCTTCAATGGATTCTAAACTCATCACTTCTCTTTTTTTGTTTTTCTCCTGTGTTTTTCAGATGAGCACTGATGTAGCATTGTTGCGACAGTTGTGGTTACTCTCCCTCTACCTCCGGTCCCCAGTGCCTCACTGCATGACCTCAGACAACAGTAAAATCCACGAGGCCTTCCTTGCCCAGGACCCTTTCCTCTGGACTAGTGACTGCTCGGTAGCCACAGCACCACAATCTTCTCATCTTTCAACAGAATTTTTTTTTTTTTCCCCACATTGGAGTTGAACGCCTCCACTTGGGTCAGTGGAGGTGTTGAAGAGCCACCCCTCATCCTATTTATCCTCTTGAATCTTTAAGAATATTTTTTTTCTCCTGGTTGGCTTGAGCCCGGTTCTGCCGGCCACGTGACTATTCAAAACTGGGGCGCGATTCATGGGATGCAACCATGTCGGATCTCAGTGAGCGCAGGCCGGTCAACACGGACTACGCTGTGTCCCTGCTGGAGCAGCTCAAGTTCTTTTACGAACAGAAATTACTGACTGACGTTGTGCTGCTGGTGGAGGACACAGAGTTCCCATGTCACAAGATGGTCCTGGCCACATGTAGCTCCTATTTCAGGTGAGTGGTGTGGAGTAACTCATGTTGTGTGTTGGCGATTTCTGTTTTAACGACGTCATGCTGACTGTGACTATGCGTTGTGTTGTTTGGCTTTTCTGAATTTGTCTTCTACGGTTTTAATTAGGGCTGCAAGATAGGGTGGAAAAATCTTACTGCGATTATTTTGGCTGATATTGTGATATGATTCACGATTTTGGATGGAAGGATATTCTCATGTTTTATCACATGATTAAAATTCTATTTTGCATTTCAGAACTGTTTTTAAGTACATATTAACAATGGAAAGCAATTCTTACCAGTGTATCTTGATTGGGAATCAAATGAATGCAAAGAGTTACTTTATGAAATTGACTTTAAGATTTGTATTACTTTATTTATTTACTGTAAACAAAAGAAGAAAAAAGATGAGTACTAAACAACAGTCAGGAACTTGTTTATTGTTAAGGCCATAGTCAAAATTAAAGATTTAATAATAATGTAATAACTATAACTAACTTATTTCACCAGTAAATTGCTGTTGAATGACACAAACAACCACTAGATGGGAAAATGACATTTTACAATTACTGTGAATGCACCACGAGGCTACCTGTTTTAAGTGAACGCACCGTCTGTGTTGTTTAATTCCGACCGGCAGCTGCTGCGATGCAGAGCAGACTGTACGTCCCAGTGTTGGAATCCTCTACAGTGAAATACAGTCACACTTTACACTGTTTAACGTTAGCTGTCAGCATTTTAACCGTGTTTAATCCAGCTGCTAGCTAAAGGTAGGCTAACGTTACCTGCTCTCAGGTGTAGTGTAAAGGCAGGTACCAAAATTTTCATTCTTATCCGGTCTCTTAAAAGAGGCCGGCGGGGAACTCTTGTGGTTCGCCACCACTCGCCATACTCGCCACCGTCGACCTGACAAAAAACTGCACGTAGGCGGAGGAGCTCGGCTAGCTTTAGAGCTAAGGCAGGGCTACAGTTTAGGTGTCCCTAGAACCAGCGTATAACAGTAGTTCCACATTACATTAGTTCCGCATTACATTAATTTGCACGCAAGTTGTATTTATTTTATTTAGTGACGCGTCGACGCAAATCATTTTTGTCGATGCATTTACGTAATAGATGACGTTGATGAATCGTCCCAGCCCGAGATGATGTAGCGTGTTTTTTGTCTATCCTTTTGTCTTTCCTCTTCTCCCTGGCTTTCTAAAGATAACTGACTAATTTATGTTTCACATGTGAACAACCATCTCAATCTTTGAGCATCATGCATATGTACCAAATCAATATCTGCCTTTATCTTACTAAACATAGTGTTGACAATAAAAAGGACAGAAAACTAAATGGAACTCATTTTCTGTATCCTTCAAACAGCCCATCGGACAGATCAGTTTTTCCTCTTCTACATTAACATTTCGTCCTGTTTCAATAGTCAAAGGTAAAACGCCTGATCTCAACTGAGCACATCAGGTCTTTGCCTTTTAGACAAATTCTATACAACATAATTCTCTATGCCAATTATGGCTTAGCCCATATATCGTCGGCCCACTGCTTTGTCTTTAGCAAACGCAGATTTTTTTAAATAAACCAATATTCAGTTCTTCATTATTAAGAAACCACTCACCAAACCCATAGTTACAGAACAATTTGCATATCTTTGGACCAATAACCAGGAATGTGTTTATCCCAGAGAAATATTTTCATCGTCAACCTATTTGCGTCCATATCTAATAAACTATTCCATAACTGTGTTATACATATCTTCCAACGAGCCTCACATGATTCCCATGTCTCCCACTATCGCCAATGCTGGTGCATATTTGTGCACACCCAGAAAATATCTTACAGTTTAGAATATGTTTGGAAACTCATATCTTTCAGATTCTTGCTTTTACCAATGCTTCCTCCCAAAGCTCTATGTGCTGAATCAGCAAGAACCTTAACACCTTTTCTACAATTCATATGTTCATCAATATAGAAACCTAGATATTTATGAGTCTGCAAAGTTCAGCTTGTGTGATCCAATTTTAAACTCGTAGATACTCTGAGTAGTTAATGGTTTTCTAAAGTGAATTATTTCTGTTTTCTTTCTATTAATAAACAGTCTATTTATTACACCACTCATCAATATAGGAGAGCATCAGCCCCATATTATCTTCAGAGGGTGTCAGTAAAACAATGTCATCTGTGTACAGAAGAATACTTATTTCATTTCTACATGTTATCCCACAATTCAATGCTTTAATTTCCTTTGCCAAATCATTTATATAAATTGCAAATAATGTGGGGGACAAAGCATCACCCTGTTTTACCTGTGATGATGTTGAGAACCAGTTTGTGTGGTGTTCATTCTATCTTACACATGCTATGGGCTTGTGATAGGAAGACTTCAGAGAGCCCAATCAAAATTTCCATTCACCCTGTACTCTATAATTTTCTGTGCTAACAGATCCCTATTGACAATATCAAAAGCTTTCTGAAAGTCAATAAAGCATGAGTATGTTAGCGTATTTTCACTTATTCTTTTAGTTATAATTGAAGATGATACAAAAATATGATCAAGACATGATCTTGACTTACGGAACCCATTTTGCTCTTCCACGAGGAGCCCTTCTTTCTCTAGATACAACATGAGCCGCTCGTTAAGTATTGTAGAATACAGCTTATAAACTGTGCTTATTAGGCTCATCCCTCTATAATTCAGAGGCACCCTCGGATCCTCATTTTGGGATTTGGGTATTGGAATTGATAATAGATTTAAGCCACATAGTTGGTATTTTGCGAGATTAAAAACACCCTTTTAAACAAGTCACACAAAATATCAAAATAGTTTGGATGATTTTGGTATTTCATTTGGGATATTTTCAACCCCAGTCTATAAGTGCGTACCTACTACAATTACAATTAATAATGCACCGCATCGTAGAGCAAGTGTTATCCACTCTATACATGGAGTATGGAAAACAAGGGGATGGTGTTTCCTTGAAAGCGGAGTGGCCCCCTCTGATCCAGTTATTCCATCTGATATATTTCTCACGGAACAAATGACGCAATCTCTAACCTGTAATTCTACAGACATATCCCTCAAGGCCCTCGGGAGGCCTCATTTGTACGCACAACCTGGCATAATGAAGTGTGTGCACTGCAGTGAATATGACAGAGCAGCAGCCTCGGCTCTGGGAAGAGTCCATCTGTACTTGACAGCAGCTCATACTGCAATTGAACACTGCGTCTCACCCCTCCCTCCTTCTCTCGTTCACTGTACACTCACACTTGCATTCCAAGAAAAGGTCCTGACAACTTGATGCCTCTCTCACACCCACCTCTCTGGGATCTTCCCCCGCTGTTTTCCACACACTCGTTATCTGGTGCCAACATGCAAAGCATTTCCCCTGCAGGGTTCGTAGGTGTCGCATCGCTTCTTCTAAACTGCTACTCCTTTCTTTTTCCTTCTCTGTCCTGCTGCCTCTCCTTCCACCTCCACTCTGATCGCACGTCTCGCTTCAATAAGGTGCTGAAATGCCAATGCATACAGCGAAGAACTAGCAGCAACGAAGGCTGATTTACACACACTGCAAAGACTACATTTGACGGCAGACTAGCACATACATTCTGCACGTGCCTGCAAGTAGTTGTGTATCTAGTTGTAGGGGTGTGCAAAAAACAAATTATATAAATATACTTTTTTTTTTTTAATGGCGTGTATACCATTGTCCTGAAATGAGTTTAGCTCGCCATTCCCATAGATGCCGTCGAATTCCAACTGATGCCTGGGCACTCTCTTGTTATAATCAAAAGAAGAATGAGTGCAGCAGAAGTAGTTTAGTTGGCACAAACAATGGCAAACCTGCTCCATCCTCATTGAAGGCACAGTTTGCGCACATTACAGCTTTTATAACCTCGAGGGGAAGACTGAACTTGATAGGAATCATGCTATAATGCAGGGATTTGCAAAGCGAAAGTTAAGTATTTTGGAAACGCCACAAACTTGAGAACTCGCATGGTACGCCATCACCCAGAGATTAACCTTAAAGAGGTGGACGAACAACAACCTAAAATACCTAACGTGCCAGTCAACCAACACACTCTTTCAATGCTCTAAAGTCCCACCCAACTCTGAATGAAAGGAATTTTATTTTATACTTTTAAATGTATTTGAATGCTGGCCAAAGCTTGGCACTTTGCAGTTTTTAGTTGCAAAAGTTTTTATTTTTGTATGAAGACCTATAAAGTAATATCAAACTACATTTAATTTGTTGTGTCTTTCAAATTGTATGTCTACTGCAATCACATGGGAAATGTAACTACATTTACATACTGTGAATCGTTTTTTTTTTTTTTTTTTTTTTTTAGAATTGTTTTTGAATCAAATCGATTTTGAATCAAATGTTGAGCCTAAATCAGTATCGAATCGTGACATTTTCTGAATGGCGCACTTCTATGTAGTTGTATGTTTGCCCTCTTATGGACGTAATTTGCAAGAATAGATATTTCAATACTACAATACTGGTTTGATGAGTTTGTTTTATATTTTAAGAGCCTTCTGTGTGTGACCTCGATGCTTGCTTTCCTCATCGTTTTTCTTGTGCACAAATTAGTTTAAGTCAAATAGCCCATCAGATGGATTCCTCTCACCGACGTCGGAAAAAAGCGGACAAGGGCCACCCGGGATCGACCAGTAGCGACAATGTGCGTGATACCCCAATAACTAGGGTAAAGGAGACTCGCCGTCGGCCCAACAGCAACAACATCTTTGGAGTGTTGGGACCGTAAACTGCTACTCCTTTTTTCGTGCTGCCTCTCCTTCTACCTCCCTTCTCGTCGCACGGCTCGCTTCAGGGAAGGAGGGAGATTCTGGGGAGGGCTTAGCTGCATCTCATGTTGCTTATTTGATAGCTCCTCGACTCATCGGTCCACGGCTGAACCGGAAGTCATTCTGTCCCTCCTCTGTGAAGGCCGCCTCAAAGCTCTTTTTTTCTGCCCCGAGGAGGGATCACCGAGGAGCTTTAGGCGAGGAAAACACGGGAGCATCCTTCCCGGACGCCGTGCAGCTGAAGGAGTTGCTGACTCCCCTCCCAAACAGTTTGACAAAATTCATGTGACTCTTCAGAGGAAAGGATGTCTCATCTCACTAAAAACGCATTTGCTCGTTGCCTCTCTGCATGACTTCCCCGTGCCTCCTCGGTGGGAGGGACTAGGTGGAGGAGTCAAGGAGGCAATTTAAGGGACATGAGATGCAGCGCTTTTGTCTGGAGGGAAAGTCTGGTCACGTAGGTCTTGGTGAGAGATGGAGACAGGGGATGAAAGAGGGAGGGGTGCAGGGGTATGCCTGCAGGGTTGCATAATACGGACTGTCAGGTTTAGCGCCCCTGCTGCGAGTAAAACAGTCACACACACCCAAAACTCCATACAGGAGGACAGAGCTGTTTTGCAGACACATTATTTTTAAAGGGTGGAGTTGCAAGTCATTTTTTTGTTTGTTTGTAAAATGTCAATAGTGAATGCCTTTCTCAAGTTCCCTGAGCCTAAGATGACGTCTACAAATGTCTTTTGGTCTGATCCTATAACACAATACAAATCAGGAAAACGCATAATTCCTTAAAGGATTAATCGATAATCTAAATTGTTGCAGGTTAATTTTCTGCGTGCATCTGCAGTGATGACCACCACGTTGACATTGTACTTGACATGTATCTCTGCAAAGTGCAGCACTGAAGCATTACTGCAGTTATGAGCATTTTGCACCAAAGACCTCACCATAATACATGCAAATTAACAGTTAAAGTCAATAACTGTTCAGTACAGATGCCTAAAATGTGAGAAATGAATGCAGTGAAAGAGGTTAAAGAGGCTCTGACTCAGTCTGATGAATGACAACGTGGAAGTGTAGGCAGCCTGCCGAGGCTGCAGCAACATGGAAGTCGGAGCAGAGAGAAGCCCAGCTGGAGCCAGACTGTGCAACCAGCCAGGTGTTGACTGTCACTTTTTTTATTTAGTACGAGGAAACTGGGTTGGTGGACACGCACAACAGTGTACAACAACTGTCAAGTATGTAACATCTGCTCCATATAAAGCAGTGGTATTCAATCCTGCTCTTTGAGACCAAGAATACTTCTAGTTCAGCGTGTTTTGACGTGATAAAAACAAATGATAGCTCAGTCATTTCCCCTCTGACCAATACCACACTAACCTGATAAATCGTTTCTTAAAGATTTATGAAATGAAGAGTAACGTGGAATTGATGGCCAAGCTGCTAAAATTTATATATATATATATATATATATATATATATATATATATATATATATATATATATATATATTTTTTTTTTTTTTTTGTGTTTATCATTCAACTGTAATGTAGCTTTTAGAGCTGGAACGATCACCAGGAAATTTATTGACAATACTTTTGATAATCTGTTTTATCGTTTTTAAGTTTAATAATAAAATAAATGAGCTAAAGTGCCAAAAATTCACTGGGTACCAGCTTCTCAAACATAAATATTTTCTGTTTTCTTTTCATCTTCTGGGATAGTATCTTTATCTCTTTTTGGACTTCTCTCTATCTACATTGATTTTAACCAAGGAAGTAATCGGCACATTAATCAATGAAAATAATTACTTGCCATCCATGTAGCTTTTAAAATGATACGACAAATGTTACATTCCGCCATCAGCCAATAACCGGTACCCTGAGTCTAGTTGGTAACTTTGTCTGTTTTTACAGCCACTTTGGCGAGTCGCCAACAGTCATTAGGAGGCTCTGTTTATTTAAAAAGAAAAACTGGAGAGCAAAACGGCAACCAAGAATGAATTTTGAATTTTACTACACTAAAACGTTGACCAGTCTAAAGTCAGGTCTTTTGTAGATGACAAAAAGTTGACCAGAAACCGCAGATAAGAAGGAAAGAGCTTTGAATTTAATACAAAATGGGTATTTTGAGATTGTTTCCATTTCAAATAAACACTCGTATACTAATTGCTCCTGGTAAAAATGTTTTGTGGAACAAATAAGAGTCTTTATCATTCAGAAAAACTAACCCTTTTTGTTTGTCTTTGACCAGTATAGTTGAGATGGAGCTAGGCATTAAGTATCACCTTTTTAAACATTACGCTACTACTGCTGTTTTCTGGTACTGCTTTAACTTATTTGTTATCGCTACATTTAGAGAAGCCATGCGGAATTTCATTTAAGATCATTCTGATTTTGATTAATATGACTTCATTACTGTTTGCTTTTAGCTTTTTTACCCTGTTAGAGTAACTGCAATAATTGTGGTTGTCACTATTTTGTAATTGCCAAGGACAGTAACCGTCTGAATACAGGCCTGACACATCATGCGTCCAATAAAATCCTAGATAGACGTAGGCAAACCTTGCATTGTTGCAGGAGCTGATACAATCTGTTATCTTCTATAAACACAGTCTTAATCCGTGTGAGAGCTTTAGTTCACGTCCTCGCTCTGTGACTACAGTGTTCATCTGTTGACTGACAGTCCTTCGTCTTGTTCCTGCAGGGCGATGTTCATGAGCGGCCTCAGCGAGAGCAAACAGACCCACGTCCACCTGCGGAACGTGGACCCGGCCACCCTGCAAATCATCATCACCTACGCCTACACGGGCAACCTGGCCATCAGCGACAGCACTGTGGAGCCACTCTACGAGACCGCCTGCTTCCTTCAGGTCAGTACAAACCCTTCTCCAAGCATTGCTCATTTACAGTGAAAGTCCTCTGGTTATCCTTGGAGGACTATGTATGTTATTATCAACAAATTCCATCAAAAGACCAAAACCAACAATGAATTGATCGTACTAACAAGCATTTGCCCCTTCATTCTGATACATTTTATTCCTCTGTCATAGAGCTCCACTGTTGTACATAAACTATAAACTGCTGTTGGGAAATAGTCAAGAGCGCTGAATGTGTATTAATCTAGCACTGAAAATAGTCCCCAGCAAATTTCCTCCTGTTTGAGTAACATTACCTAAAAACTAAAGTTTCCAGCTGTTTAAGCAAATAACTGATCATCTTGTCCTCTGTTTAGGTGGAGAACGTCTTGCTGCAGTGCAGAGACTACCTGGTGAAGAAGATAAACGCTGAGAACTGCGTCCGCATGCTGAGCATCGGCGACATGTTCAGCTGCAGCGAGCTAAAGCAGAGCGCCAAGCGCATGGTGGAGCACAAGTTCCCCATGGTGTACAGGCAGGAGGCCTTCCTTCAGCTCTCCCACGAGCTGTTGATAGACGTCCTGAGCAGCGACAACCTCAACGTGGAGAAGGAGGAGACGGTGCGCGAGGCGGCCATGCTGTGGCTGGAGTATAACATGGAGGCGCGCTCGCAGCACCTGTCCTCCGTGCTCAGTCAGATCCGCATCGACGCGCTGTCCGAGGTGACGCAGCGCGCCTGGTTCCAGGGCCTGCCGCCCAACGACAAGTCGGTGGTGGTGCAGGGCCTCTACAAGTCCATGCCCAAATTCTTCAAGCCTCGGTTGGGCATGACCAAGGAGGAGATGCTGATCTTCATGGAGGCCATGTCGGAAACGAGCGACGCGTACGTGATGGCCGGGGCCTTGCCTACCACAGTGGTGTGTTACAGCCCGCAGGCGGAGAAAGTGTACAAGCTGAACAACCCCCCCGGCGACCTGCAGAAGGTTGGGGACCCTCGTTACACCAGACAATGATGTGTTCATCGCCGGCGGACAGATCCCTCTCAAAAACTCTGTCACCAACCACGGCAAGAGTGGCAAGTTACAGGCGGTCTTCCGCTCAGTCGATAGCTTCTTCTGGTTTGACGCCCAGCAGAACGCCTGGGTACCCAAAACCCCGATGCTGTGTGCCCGAATCAAGCCCTCCCTGGTCTACTGCGACGGCTACATCTATGCAATCGGGGGAGATAACGTCGGGGGAGAGCTGAACAAGCGCACGGTGGAGCGCTACGACTGCGAGAAGGACGAGTGGAGCATGATGAGCCCCCTGCCCTTCGCCTGGAACTGGAGCACCTCCGTGGCGGCGCACGACTGCATCTACGTGATGACCCACGACCTGATGTACTGCTACTTCCCCCGGGCCGACACCTGGGTGGAGATGGCCATGCGCAAGACGAGCCGCTGCTTCGCCTCCGCCGCTGCTTTCGGTGACCTCATTTTCTACATCGGCGGCCTCCACGTGGTCAGCAACTCGGGCATCCGCTTGCCCACGAGCACCATCGACGGCTCCTCCGTCACCGTGGAGATCTACGACGTCAACAAGAACGAGTGGCGCCTGGCCGCCAACATCCCCGCGAAGCGTTACTCGGACCCGTGCGTGCGGGCGGTGGTGCTGCTCAACTCGCTGTGCATTTTCATGCGCGAAACCCACATGAACGAGCGCGCCAAGTACGCGATCTATCAGTACGACATGGAGCTGGACCGCTGGTACCTGCGGCAGCCTGTGTCCGAACGCGTGCTCTGGGATCTGGGCAAGGACTTCCGCTGTGCGGTGGGGAAGCTGTACCCCTCCTGCCTGGAGGAGTCCCCCTGGAAACCCCCAACCTACCTCTTCTCCCCCGACGGAGCCGAGGAGTTCGAGGTGGACGGGGAGCTGGTGACCCTCCCTCACGTATAGCTCTTAACCTCTCCTCCCCTACCTCGCTGACTGAACCAGGAATCTGTAACGCTGAGGGATGAACATGAAGGGGGGAGGGAGGGAGGGGGGGAGGGATCAGTTCTCTTAAGATATGAAAGGGTTCAACGTTGTCAGCTACAGCTGTTGTAACAATGCAGCCCAAAACAAGCTTTTTTTTTTCTTATTTTGTCAGTTGTGACATCTGTTAGATATTATTACAAGTCTGTCATACTGTTTCTACAATGTGATAATCTAAAACGTCAACTGATTTTGTGATGATGATGCACTTAACTGGTAAACCTTCTCGGAATGACAATGGCAACTGTACCAAAATCCCCCCTCTCCGATAATGGTTTCCCTCTCTTTCCCTCCTCTCTTCTCTCATCACTAATAAAGGAACACTCTGTGGCAGATCTATTATGAGTATAAAACTGTGTGGCTTGAGAAAGGCTCTCTGAAAACGTATAAGCTTGCTCCTTTTGTAGAAGGCAGCAGTCTGCAGTCGGCCTGGACTCCAATGGAGACCCAGTTCAAATTGTCCCATAGAAATGTCTCAAACCAGTTTTAAAGAGCGTTAGTAGTAGCAAAAGTGTTTATGCATGTTTTGATATTGTACTTGCAAGGTTTATATTGACCGTGCGAGTATTAGTTTGATGAGAATAAACCTTTCCGGAGCTGGTTTGCCGAGTTCATACAGAGATGGTTCGAACTCCATCCGTTTCCAGTAAATGGACTTGGTGCTTTTGTCAAACTACTGATTTAATAATCAATAATGAACCTTTTGAGCTCAATTTTTATTTTTATTTTTTCACGTGCTAATTAAACCATCTCTAGGACAACTGAGCAAACTCTTACTTTACTGTAGGCCACAAGATGGTAGTTGAAAGCTCTGGAAAACTTTTGGCAATTGGATCTCGTTTTGTCAAATGTTAAACGGTTAATCAGTCCTTTTTAAGTTATTGATTCATCTTCTATAAAATGTAAAAAGCCCACATTTAGATCTTTGAATAACCAGATTCCTGCTCTACAAAATCCCAAAAGTCTTGAAAAACAAATTCCTACAATCAAGAAGCTGGGATGAGACAATGTTTTTGACATTTTTGCTTGAGAAATGACTTAAATGTAAAGAAAAATGTGCAACCATTGTGGTAATTGATTTATCATTTAAGTCATGTTTCAGTCGTATTTAAAACGTTCTCTGGTTTCAGCTTCTCGAATGCGAGGGTTTCGCTGGTTTTCTCTATTTTTACATCTTTTGTAAATTGAATATTTTTGAGTTTTTGGACAAAATGGTCAACTGGAAGATGGGATCTTGTGATGGCCACTTATTTACTATTTTCTGACCTTTTTATAGACCAAACAATGAATTGATAATTGTTAATTGATCCTGTCAAATCTGGGTCTCTGTTTGAATCCAGGCTGACTACGACTTCCATCCTCCACAAATAAGCAAAATACAAACCTTTCAGAGACACCTTTTTTAAAGCTTACAAGCATTTGATAGATTTGAGTGTGTTCCTTTTTTAAAACCGGATCAATGTATTTCTTCTTAAAAAAAAAAATAAGGCCCCGGGTGGGGTGGGGGGGCAAACAAGTAAGGGGCGGAGAGGGTTCAGAAGAGGGTGACTGCAGGTCCGGTCACCCCATCACCTCTCGCCCCTCGGCCCTCTGTCCTCCACCCTGACTCAACTATAGCGCCTCCACAGCCTGCCTGTCGGTCTGTTAGCACGCAGGTCTTCCACACAGCTAGCAGTTTACACCTCACTCCATCAGTCGTCACATTATCATTTGTTTTTCTTTCCATAAGGGTCTCTGCAGACACACACACACACACAACTCCACTCTCAGTAGGTTTCGGGCTCATGCATTTTGTTATTTTTTTTATTTTCCAAGCTGCTGAAAAATAAATATATATATATATATATATATATATATATATATGATAAAAATATATGTTTCATATGTTTAAAAGACAACTGTTTTAGTGTGGGGGAAAATAACCAGGTCTATTTTGTATTAGTGTCTTTTTTTATTATTATTTAATATCAAACATTACTGTAGTGTGATTGTGGGTAGATATCCATTTTCCCATCAAGATTTAATTTTTCTCGAGTGAATATTGAGGATTCTTGCTGCTGAATGGTTGTGAGGGGAGAGGGCTGGCCCACGGCTGTTGCTATGGAAATTGTCCCGGCAACCACTAGCAGTAGTAGAGCGGGTGGGTTGGGGGGGGGGCTGTTCTTCCTCCAACCTTTAAAAACATGAGCACAGGTGCTTCATGACAAACCTTACTAGCATGTTTGGCTGCATCATATTCCTTTGGCACTGTATTTTGAATGAACGTTAATTTATTAAAAAACATACCAAAAACGTTCCTGAAACTGACTCCCTGCTTCTTTTGTTTGGACTTGAATGTGGCGTTGTTGGTGCCACTGCCATTTTTATTTTTTATTTTATTTTTAAGCAACACTATGTCACTTTTAGCCCTACAGGTTGTCTCATTGGAACTACAACTCGCACTACCGGACATGAGTTGTAGTTCCAATGGGACAACCTGTTGGGGGACCGTCCCCCTACAGGTTGTCTCATTGGAACTACAGCTGCAGCTAAAAGTTACATAGTGTTGCTTTTAGGGGTGTAAGAAACAATCGATACACTTGAGTATCGCGATATTTTATTTTGCAATGCTGTATTGATTTTCAAAAAGGAATTATCAATTTATTTAGTTATTTATTTTAAACATTCAAAAATATTCATGTAAGACAGTGGTTCACGTTTATGTTGTGTTTAAACCCCCTACCGCTAGATGGCTACGCTGAGACGCACCACTAGTGTCCTCCCCTAACAGTGCCTAGCAGTGCCTGACTTTTTGCTAGAAGCTAACAATGTAGCTATGGCTGAACTTTGGCCTACTTTAGAGCACATAAACATTAGCTCACTAAGAACCTGTGAACCACAATCCGGCAGTTTGATTTGCGATGTACTGAATTGTTTACCTAAAGTAATCTTTGACTTCTATGAATATCATGTCTTTTTTTAAATATTAGTTTTCTAAAATACTTTTAAAAAATCCCAATATATCGCCCTACATCCATCCATCCATCCATCCATCCATCCATCTTCGTCCGCTTATCCGGTGTCGGGTCGCGGGGGGAGCAGCTCCAGCAGGGGACCCCAAACTTCCCTTTCCCGAGCAACATTAACCAGCTCCGACTGGGGATCCTGCGTTCCCAGGCCAGGTTGGAGATATAATCCCTCCACCTAGTCCTGGGTCTTCCCGAGCCTCCCTCCCAGCTGGGCGTGCCTGGAACACCTCCCTAGGGAGGCGCCCAGGGGCATCCTTACCAGATGCCCGAACCACCTCAACTGGCTCCTTTCGACCGCAAAGGAGCAGCGGCTCTCTCCCGAGCTCCTCACGGATGAGTGAGCTTCTCACCCTATCTCTAAGGGAGACGCCAGCCACCCTCCTGAGGAAACCCATTTCAGCCGCTTGTACCCTGGATCTCGTTCTTTCGGTCATGACCCAGCCTTCATGACCATAGGTGAGGGTAGGAACGAAAACTGACCGGTAGATCGAGAGCTTTGCCTTCTGGCTAAGCTCTCTTTTCGTCTAACGGTGCGATAGATTGAATGCAATACCGCACCCGCTGCGCCGATTCTCCGACCAATCTCCCGCTCCATTGTCCCCTCACTCGCGAACACAACCCCAAGATACTTGAACTCCTTCACTTGGGGTAAGGACTCATTCCCTACCTGGAGAAGGCATTCCATCGGTTTCCTGCTGAGAACCATGGCCTCAGATTTAGAGGTGCTGATCCTCATCCCAACCGCTTCACACTCGGTTGCGAACCGATCCAGTGAGTGCTGAAGGTCGCAGGCCGATGATGCCATCAGGACCACATCATCTGCAAAGAGCAGCGATGAGATCCCCAGCCCACCAAACTGCAACCCCTCCCCACCCCGACTACGCCTCGATATCCTGTCCATAAATACTACAAACAGGATTGGTGACAAAGCGCAGCCCTGGCGGAGGCCAACCCTCACCTGAAAAGAGTCCGACTTACTACGAGAACCGGACACAGCTCTCGCTTTGGTTGTACAGAGATTGGATGGCCCTGAGAAGAGACCCCCTCACCCCATACTCCCGCAGCACCTCCCACAGTATCTCCCGGGGACCCGGTCATACGCCTTCTCCAAATCCACAAAACACATGTAGACCGGTTGGGCATACTCCCAGGCTCCCTCCAGGATCCTTGCGAGTGAAGAGCTGGTCCGTTGTTCCACGACCAGGACGGAATCCGCATTGTTCCTCCTCAACCCGAGGTTCGACTATTGGCGAACCCTCCTTTCCAGCACCTTGGAGTAGACTTTACCAGGGAGGCTGAGAAGTGTGATACCCCTATAATTGGCACACACCCTCTGGTCCCCCTTTTTAAAAGGGGACCACCACCCCAGTCTGCCACTCCTTTGGCACCGTCCCAGACTTCCACGCAATGTTGAAAAGGCGTGTCAACCAGGACAGCCCCTCCACACCCAGAGCCTTGAGCATTTCTGGACGGATCTCATCAATCCCCGGGGCTTTGCCACTGTGTAGTTGTTTGACTACATCAGTGACTTCCGCCTGGGAAATCGGCGACAATCCCCCATTATCCTCCAGCTCTGCCTCTAACATAGAGGGCGTATTAGTCGGATTCAGGAGTTCTGCAAAGTGCTCCTTCCACCGCCCTATTACCTCCTCAGTTGAGGTCAACAGTGTCCCATCCTTACTGTACACAGCTTGGATGGTTCCCCGCTTCCCCCTCCTGAGGTGGCGAACAGTTTTCCAGAAGCACTTTGGTGCCGACCGAAAGTCCTTCTCCATGTCTTCTCCAAACTTCTCCCACACCCGCTGCTTTGCCTCTTTCACGGCAGAGGCTGCAGCCCTTCGGGCCCTTCGGTGCCCTGCAACTGCCTCCGAGTCCTCCTCCGGGATAACATATCCCGGAAAGACTCCTTCTTCAGTCGGACGGCTTCCCTGACCACCGTTGTCCACCACGGTGTTCGTGGGTTACCGCCCCTTGAGGCACCTAAGACCCTAAGACCACAGCTCCTCGCTGCAGCTTCAGCAATGGAAACTTTGAACATTGTCCACTCGGGTTCAATGCCCCCAGCCTCCACAGGGATGCACGAAAAGCTCCGCCCGGAGGTGTGAGTTGAAAGTCTGTTGGACAGGGGCCTCCTCCAGACGTTCCCAATTTACCCGCACTACACGTTTGGGCTTACCAGGTCTGTCCAGAGTCTTCCCCACCCTCTGACCCAACTCACCACCAGATGGTGATCGGTTGACAGCTCTGCCCCTCTCTTCACCCGAGTGTCCAAAACATACGGCCTCAGATCAGATGAAACGATTATGAAATCGATCATTGACCTTCGGCCTAGGGTGCTCTGGTACCAGGTACACTTATGAGCATCCCTATGTTCGAACATGGTGTTCGTTATAGACAATCCATGACTAGCACAGAAGTCCAACAACAAACAACCACTCTGGTTTAGATCAGGAGGCCGTTCCTCCCAATCACGCCTCTCCAGGTGTCTCCATCATTGCCCACGTGTGCGTTGAAGTCCCCAGCAGAACAATGGAGTCCCCCACTGGAGCCCCATGCAGGACTCCAGTCAAGGTCTCAAGAAGGCCGAATACTCCGAACTCCTGTTTGGTGCATATGCACAAACAACAGTCAGAGTTTTCCCCCCACAACCCGCAGGCGTGGGAGGCGACCCTCTGCGTCCACCTCTCCAACACAGCGGCGGGAGGCCCCTCTCGTCCACTGGGGTAAACTCCAACACAGCGGCGCTCAGCCGGGGACTTGTGAGTATCCCCACACCCGCCCGGCGCCTCACACCCTGGGCAACTCCGGAGAAGAAAAGAGTCCAACCCCTATCCAGGAGTATGGTTCCAGAACCAAGACTGTGCGTGAGAGGTAAGCCCCACCAGATCTAACCGGTAGCGCTCCACCTCCCGCACCAGTTCCGGCTCCTTCCCCCACAGAGAGGTGACGTTCCACGTCCCCAGAGCCAGCGTCTGCTGCCCGGGTCTGGTCCGTCGAGGCCCCTGACCTTCACTGCCACCCATGTGGCATCGCACCCGACCCCAACGGTTCCTCCCACAGGTGGTGGGCCCATGGGATGGAGAGGGTTGCCACGTAGCTTGTTCGGGCTGTGCCCGGCCGGGCTCCGTGGCAAACCCGGCCACCAGGCGCTTCGCCGGCGAGCCCACCGTCTGGGCCTGGCTCCAGGCGGGGGGCCCCGGCTTCCTCCGGGCAGGGTCACTCCATCTCTGCTTAGCTTTTTCATTGGGGTTTTGAACCATTCTTTGTCTGGCCCCTCACCTGAGACCACTTTGCCTTGGGAGACCCTACCAGGAGCACAAAGCTCCAGACAACACAGCCCTCAGGTTCACAGAGACACACAAACCTCTCCACCACGATAAGGTGATGGTTCACGGAGAGGTCCTACACACGGTATCGAAATATATTGCAATGTATTGAATCGTGACCCATGCATCGTGATACGTATTGTATCGCCAGATTCTTGCACATACACAGCCCTAGTTGCTTTGATGTTTTATTTTTTGTATTATTAATCAACTTTTAAAATGAGCACAGGTGCTACAAGCACTTTGATTGTTAACCAAAAAAAGGTTGAAAGGGTTAGTTTGGATTTTTTTTAAGTGTGGTCGTATGAAGTACTTCTCCATAGTCAGTGTGCTAGCTACAATTATCAGTTAAAGTGCTAGTGCGCTATATTTAGAAATATTTTCACCGCTTTACAGCCCTTTACAACGGGGAACTGAACCCTTAAGCCCCCGTTAGCTCCGCTTTCTTCAAGTACACCAGACTCTTTGACAAAAAAATGTTACCTCTCAGAGCACAGTAGTGTCTGTTCTACCGCTGACTTTGGTGACTCCGAACTAACCCTTTAAAACACCAAGTCACACGCAGCTATATTGTTTGTGTTCTTGTGGCAGTGTGGGACAAAACTTAAAAATGTTATCTATGATTGTACCCATAATCACTATGATGAAAAGTGAAACATTAAAACATGTTTTGATAGGCGGATTTATCGTAGCCTCCACACGTCTTGCAACACAAGTTTTTACTACTTTTCAAATAAAATTAACTGTTTCTCAGACATTTGACAGTTACAGTATTTCTTATCAATAACGTCAAGGACAGCAAGCTAAAATTACATGAACTGCCATTGTGTGCAGTGACAGAAATTATGTCATTAGTTACATTTCTACTCCCTAGTGAAAAAGTCTATAGCTTTTTCATTATTTCCAGTAGAATTTACCATATATTTCTAAAACTCCTACTTTTAGGATTTTTACAGCCCTATTGGAAATCTTTTTTTTTTTTTCAGTAGCCTAGTTCTAATAAAATCCTTTAGGATTCCTATACATTTAAAAAAAAAAAAAATCCTATTAACAATTTTTATGCCCTTAATAAGAAATATATTCTATGTCTTTGAGTTTACCTGTTAAGGATAAAACTGTTAAATATAACTACTATACTGGTATAACTCCAAAAGTAGTTTAATTATAGTCACGCGGCTGTAAAACATAAAATCCTGCATTCACCTTTCAAATGGTCATTTTCAGGAAAGGTTATTCAACATTCAACCAGCAAGTTGTTTTTTTAAGGATTATGTAAATGATTAATCAAAACAAATTAAAATCAGCATATGAATTATTGATGAAAACAATCACTTTGTACTGGTTGTCAGTCCGGGTTACTGAGTGTGACTTTCGGCTGAGGTCGCTGGGCTCATGTGTCCTCGTGATGCTGCCAAATTGTTTTTTTTCCGGATAACACATGGGTGCATTTTTGTGGGGCCATGTGCTACCACCACAACAACAACCCCCCACACACACACACTTTGGCTGACCTACATTTGTATTCAGACACAAAGTGCATCCCCAGAGGGATAAAAGAATTGTTCCTGTATCACCGTCTCCTTAAAAAATAAAAGCCTGCAGTACATTTTTATTATTTTATTTAATACAGCAATATAGTATAGTATCACTTCTGAAATACATTAAAAGCATCTGTCAAGAAAATATTCTGTGAATGTCAAATCACATTACATTCATATCTGTTAAATACAAAATGAAAATCTATCATAAAAAAAAGAAACGAAAAGCAGCTTTTAACAGCTGATATCTTCTTAAACTTAATCCAGAAATCAAAAGGAAATTCCCGAAATGACTCAATGGTCAAAGAAGGTTTAAAAGCATGAAGAAACGAAGACAATAGAAACATTAAAAGAGTTTTAAAGACAGAAGGATGACTCTCATTACAGCTGTAAAACTGGACTGGACAGAGCATGCTCACTGGACCACTTGAAATCCAACGTGTTGAATATTTGAAACATGGAGGGAAATTATTCTGTAAGCAACTCAAAATTACAGTTCGATAAAGATTCATATAAATAGAATATTATGGCTGCTTTGTGCAAATACACACAGTGGTCCACGGATTAGGACTTGTTCCAGTGTTGTAATGACAAAACATGGATATTTATGATTTTTTTACACAACAAATAAATAAGTTATCTGACTTAAAACTATCTTCAGATTTACTAAATATAGTTCTCCCAATATATATAGTATAAAAAGGCCTGGGTGAGGGTTAATAACACCCCGTCAAACACAAAGCTGGTTGCAGGTTCCTTCATAGTTAAGAGAGGTTTTCATCACGTTTATCAGGGCACAATATCAGGCATTAGGTACACAAGGATTTATGTAATAACATTGTGGTTACTGCAGTAACAGCATTCAGATTTTGTAATTATGTTTGTGTGGTGTTCTGTATTTGTCACAGATGCGGAGAAAAAAAAACGCATTTAACAGGAAATGTAATTTAAGTTTAGAGCTGAAATCATTCATCAAATAACCAATTAGTTGTTTGATTTCCAAGTTTTGGGAATGGATTAATTATTTATCAAGAAAAATGCCAAACATTCTCTGTTTTGTGCAAACAACGATTAGTTAGATATTTAAAATATAGTGTAAAAAGAAATATAAACCCTTAAAGCTACAATCAGTTGGTAAAAAATATCAAAAAGCTTTTAACCCACAAACAACTTGATAAAACAAAAACTTAATTAGTTAATTTTATCTTTTAACTGCTGGATTTCTTTCTTATTTTTGGCACATATTTAATCAATTATCTACTTTAATTTTCACATTTCATTACACTGTGTGGCTAGCTAGCTTAGCTGAAAACAGTGATGGCTAAACACACCGAGTGCCAGCATTTTCAGCTAGCTACCTTGCTAAAGCTAACGTTCGTAATGAAACTACAGCAGCCAGTGCAGTTAATGGTAACAAAGATCCTCTTTACACCATATTCTGTACAGCATAGGTTTGTAGTATAACGCTTGAAACAGTAGCTAACGCGTTTTAGCCAGCAAGCCAATGCTAACAAAGTTAGCTAGCTAACACTATTTGGAAGTTTACAGGCACCATGCTAATATCTTAACATAACATTATATTCTTTTCTATTCTCTTCATTAAAGATCACATTGGACATAAATCATGGCCATTTTGTAAATGTGTATGATTTAATGCTCACTATGTCAAACAAACCTAACAAAAATACTTCAAAGTAGCATTAGCTAGCTAAGTTATTGTTTTTTGCTAGCTAAAAAGCTTTAGCTACTATTACTATTATATTATATTATTATATAACTGTTTGGAGGTTAAAGGAAAAGTATGAAGTGTTCTATCTCTGTTACACTCAATTTAAATGAATTAGCTAAAAATATTTTTTATTAATATATTTTGTCATATTTGGAAATGGTTGTGGACATTTTCACTATTTTCTGACATTTGCAACCTAATAATCATAATTATTATCAACAAATTGATCAATAATATAAATAACTGTTAGTTCTTTAGCTAGTCAGTCTACATGTGTGTTTTTACTCAGGAATGCATGCTGTTACCACAACAACCACCATAAAGACGCAAACCACCATGGGACCTTATTTGAGAAAAGAATACGTACAGTAGTAAACAGCGAGAAACAAATAATGTTTTGATCCTGTTTGAATTGTGCCATGAATTACACATAGGTTTGTCAATTCAAAAGGTAATTTTGCAAGTCAAGAAAGTCTCAGTTTGTTGTAAATCTTTGAAACATAAGACTTATTTGAAAGACTAATCACCACATAGTCGCATAAGTGACGTCTCGCTGAAGCTACGACGCCTGTGTGTTTGGTACTGGGATGTTACGTTACTCACACTAGCAATGGATCTTGCTTGTTCGATAAAAAATTGCTGGATAAAACACATAAAGTAAGATAATGTTATATTTGTGTGTGGAGCATAGCTTAGGTACCTAGCTAGCTAGCTAGCAAGCAAAGTGATGTATATTGAGCAGGCGGGACGAGAGATGTAGTTGACAGAGCGGTTTCACACAAAACGAATTGGTACTACAACAAACTGCAACTTTCTTGACTTGCAAAAGTATCTTTTAAATTCATGGCACAATTCTACGGAGCCCCTGAAGGGACATTTGGCTGCTGTTTTCATGCGTGGAAATGACAGAAAGGGGCTTTCGTGTGGTCATGAGAAAGTTTCTGGTGCGCACGAGAAACCTCCAGGGCTCCGTACTGTTCAAAAGGGACAAAAAAAAGAAGAGATTTGTCTCTCGTCGTCGACAACCGTATATATTTCTTCCGAAATAAGGTCCCGTGAGGGCCAACGGAAGCGGAGGGACTTTGCCTCTCACAGAGACGTCACCGAACATGAGCCAGAATGAATTTAAAATCTAAACCGTTAGAAATCTTCAAGGTGCCACAGCTCACGCTGTTCTGTCAAATCCTGCGACACGGATGTTTTACCATAATTCCTCTGTCAGCAAAATATGTCAGGCAGCTATATAGACAAACTCTAGAAATATGCAGCAAAAGAATGAACACCGCAAACCCCTACAACAGCATCTTTAGTGTCTCACAGGAAAAGCATCCAGCGATAAAAACAGAGGGGCCGGACACGGCCTGCGGAAATTTCTGGGTTTTTGATTCAAAGCGCTGGCAGTCTCTGCCTCACAGTGGATATGGACTGTACAGTTAGTAGAACCGCAGCGCGTGCCTTCCTGTCCGGAATAGCGTCGCCATACAACGAGGATGTCAGCCTTCGTGGTTCAGACGTAAAAACCCGTTTCTGGAGATGACCATTTATTCCTCCTTCATAAAAGCAGCTCTCTTACCCTCAGAGGACGAGGACAGAGACAGAGGACCAGTGGGTTTGGTTTCAGGGATGGACCTCTGTGGCGGGCTCCGGATACTCCTGGGGGGTGACGCCTGCAGGCTGGGCCAGGGTGGAGAACCAGGAGGACATGGCCGACTTGGCGCTAGTCAACGCTCCGCCCACGGACTGACCTGAGAGCAGAGGTGGAGAACAGCGAGAGGTCACTTAACAGCTAAATACAGGTTTGTTTTCACGATTTTTGTCTTACTGATGAACCAAAATGTGTCCATAGCACCGAAAAAGGTGCCATACATGGTACTTTTCTCTACTTTGACTTATTTAAATCATTATTTTTTCAAACTGTCCACTGTATTTTATTTTGAGCAGTTTTTTTGTGTTTAGACATTAGCTTCTTTTTGTTCAATAAAATGGGTTTTTATAGAAAATAAATTCAGTTTTGACATGAACTGTTCTCAAGCGCTTTGTTGCAGGAAAATTGTCTGACACACAGGAAGTATATGTATTTTATATATTTCCACATCTTAACAGTACAATATTGTGCTGACAAAATTTATTTTGGAGTTCATCTTAATTCATAGCTTACATTTATCAACAAAAAAAATCTAAACCCCAAAATTATAAACAAAAATCAACTACCCAACGAACGAATATCCAAAAAGTGAATATTTGGGTCCAGCCCTTAAAAAAAAAAAAAAAAAAAAAAAAAAAAAAAACATTTGCCGGTCTCGGCTTCTCATACAGTATGTGAGGATTTGCCACTTTACTCTTTTTATATTACACATTTGGAAACATTTTTTTACACGATTTATATTTAAATTGATTATGCAAGCCGGTATACGTGCAGTTTAGTGTCCCAAATTCCCCATACAATGTCCTTAATTATGAACCTGCTAAACTACCTGTTTAACAGGTGTTTGGCAGGTGTTGACATGATTTAAGAATGATGACAGGAACTGCGTGGGTGATCTGTTTAACATGGAAATATTGTCTCAGCAGCAGAGTCAAGACACTGAACCCTTTCAGCTTATTTATTGGACGCTACCCGGAGTAACGGTTCCCCTCAGACATCTCATTTTGGGGGCCGTTTCCTGAGCTGTCTTACCCACTGCCTTCCCCGTCTGGACCACGCTGCGACTGGTGGTCATCATGGCGTTTCCGATCTTCTTCCCTCGCTCGCTGTTCTGCACCGAGCTGCAGTGGACATGAAGGAAAGGAGAAAACAAAAAGATTAGAAAAACCATGTATGCATGCACGCACGCGCACCCCCCAGCCCCTCCCTCTCCCTCCAATCCCCGTCTCCGGTGTGACATTGTAGGAATTCTTCTTCCCGGAAAACACAACAACAAAAAAGTGCTGTTGCTAAATGTTGCGCCAACCTGTTAAGAGGGGATTATGTAAGAGCGGCGGCTGAGCAGCGGAAACGAGCAGGCCGCGTTTCACAACAAAACGGGGACGGCTAAATGGGGCTGCATCTGAACAGCAGCCTGGTGCGAGTCCAACGCGCAACCTTTCACACGGATCCCCCACTGGCCTGACATTCAGCAGGAATCTCACTCCTGCATCATCTGGGCAAACAGCAGCGGGCTTCAAAACGCGTTGTGCGTACGTGTCAGCAGCTGCCACTGTGTGTCTTCACACCCTCTAATGATGCCAACGATTTCATCTGGAAATAAACCTGGTCACCGTGAATCTCCCTACACTGCTGCTGCTGCCTTGTTGTGATCCCAACAGTTTAAAACCTTCGAAAGCCTGAAGGCAAAGAAACGCCTGAAGGCAAACGGCAGTTTTTATATCTTTGCCAATTCCGAGCGTATTCGTTCAGTCAGTATCAAGTGTGAATACATCAGGGGAACCTTCGCTTTCTTTCTCAGTAGCGTGCAGGGTTATTTTAGTAAACTAAAACAAAAATAAGCAGTGAAAGAGATTTTTAGGAAACTCAATACAAACTCAAACCTTCCAGAAAACCTTAAACTATATTGGCAGGTAAAATAACGCATACAAATTGAATGAAAATGAATCATTTCAGTTTTTCCTAGGGAAAAAAAAGGAGACGGCATGAATTACCGTCAATTCTCGTGACATTGAAAAACTGGACTGAGTTGCCACGAGATGGCGCTGTGTCGTTATTGCGTCACATCGGACACTAAAGTAGCGCAAAGATTCAACATTAAAGATTATGGCTATTCTCCAACAATGTAAAATATATATATATATATATATATATATATATATATATATATATATATATATATATATATATATATATATACACACTAAAACTAAACTAAAACTAGCAAACACTCTGAAAACTAACTAAAACTAAACTGAAATGAAATCGAAAGGCAAAAACTGAATTAAATTCAAGACCAATTAAAAATTCAAAACTATTATAACCTTGTCATGCATTACCTTGGCGTGAGCATACCTAGTGAGGAAAAACTTGTTGTATAAATCCATAGTCAACCAGGGCATTTTTTTTTTTTTTTTTTTTTTTGTGAAAAGTTGTAACTTTGGTATAAAAAAAAAACACTTTCCTCAGTGAGTTAAAGCTACAGTTTATTGGTTATTGACCTGGGTGGGGTTTTTATTTAGTACACAATGTGACAATAACGCATTTATAATACGCTCTTTATATTTTAAATATGTCTTGAATATTGGTCCAGAAGCCTTTGCAACTGAAGGAAGAAAAGAGATTGATTGCAGATTTCAGCTTTAACATGATGCGGTCTCCTTCCTAATTATTAGTTGCCAGTAAATATAAGCAACTGTCAGAGCCAAGGTAGTCAGACTGGGGGTGGAAATGGGACTCCGTACCCCAAAAGATGCTAGAATGAATAGCTGTGGATGTGGGGAGGGGCCCATAGAGAATGGCTTTCTATAAGGCCCCTGGTCAAGATTCATAGTTAATCTAAAAGAGACCTTCAGCTTGTAAAGTCTGTGTATGAAACCTAAAACCAAAGAGAAAGTGAGATGTATGTGTGTGTGTGTGTGTGTGTGTTTTTTGCTGGTATAACTGCTGTCAAGATAAACAGTGTTTATCTGACCACAGCATCAACATGACAGCGCTCTGTGCAGAGTAAACCCGGCACAGCGTGAACTGGCACCACGGCTCGCTGCCTCCGTGGCGTCTCGGCAGTCAGGCGGACGTCACTCGCGGCGCCATCAACTCACGGGGACACCGAGCGGGATCCACCAAAACAAGCTGCGGTGACTAGGATCTGTGATCCCGCTCCATCGGCTGCACGTCCACCAGGAATCTGTCCTCACTGTGCCAGCTTCCTTTTGTCTTTTATTTTCAAAGTAAGAGACCCGCTATTGTGCATTCCCAGCCGAGCTGAGAGGCTTAGCGTGTTTTTGTCATTCACTTTAAAGCCACTAGGTGTCTGTAGGACACTGAGACAATCCCATGGGAACATGAGAGCAGTCGGTGTGTTTAATTAGTTGTTTTTGACTGATTTCAAAGTCTAAAAAGTGGTTTTAGATATGATTTTTACCACTCAACAGCACCATAATCTCTTATGTAGTACTGTTGACATACTGATCAATGCCACTAGCGCACCGATTATGTTTCCAGATATTCAAAATAATCTCATTTTCGTCACCTATTTATCATAATGTGAAATATTTGGGGATAAAAAAAACATTTGATATTATCTTACATAACTTTTTTTTTTTTTTTTTACACTTATATATTATATATGGTCAAAAATCCCCAAATTGGCCTTTTACTTCAATCAAGATCTCAAAGCTTTCAAATATATCTAAATAACAGGGAAATGTGTTAAAATAATGCGAAAGACATCTAGAATCACAATTTTAATGTATTGTTTAATATACTCATATAAATGTGACATACTCTAGCATGGAAAAAAAGTTTTTTTTTTTTTTTTTTTAAATTGATGCTGTTGAGGGGAAATTTGGGGAAAATAATGGCAACACTGTGGTTAAATAAATTCTATTTCAACTTTTTTTTTTCAGATGCCACCCAGCCTCCCAAAAGCTTTCCAACAGTCTAACAGAAAGCAGTCTTCATCCCCCCCCTCAGCTGTGTGTACACGGTTAGCTCAGAGAGGACACACTGGCTCTCCGTCTCGCTGGCTGACCCAAATAAACAGCTCCTTTACAATAAAGAAAAGATCCTCCAACAGCGAGCGTCTGCCTCGCATCAACATCTCCGCCACCGGCTGCTCTTTGTCCAACACAGACGACGAGGAAACGTGAAAAGTGCCTCCATAACACGCACGCAACACAGCACATTCACAAGGAAGTCAAGCTGGGGGCTTGGCTTTTTTTTCCCCCTTTTTCTTTTTTTTTCTTCTTTTTAAATAGAGAGGAGGTGGCAGGGCAGCATCAGTGGGACAAAGAGTGATGAGCTGGTGGATGGACTCAGCTTTCTGCTTTTGCTTTCTCAACCAGCAGCCTGACGAGTGGAGAACATTAGACCAGTCACCGTCTGTCCCAATAACCCCAGTTTCCCCCGTGTGGGCAGCCTCAAGTTGCAGCAAAACAGCTCCATGTTTTTTTTTTTTTTTTTTTTTTTTGGCTAATAACTGCAGACTTCCAAGAACATTATTTAGAGCAGGGGTCTCAAAACTGATTATGAGGCCACCTGCATGTTAAAGCCTCTAAACACCCACGAAGGTGATTTCAGTTATTGTGACTGTAGTCTCGCTTTGCCAGACCTTCCTCCACAGCGCTGCGGAGGAGGCTCTGGCTAGTCCACACAGCATTCCCGGGACGGGAGAAAAACGTGCTCTGGTTTATTGGCATTTCTTTAAACCAATCACAATTGTCTTGGGCGGCGCTAAGCACCCAACGGAGCCACGGTGCCTCTGCAAAATAGCCTCGGGAAGGAACTTGTTTTGGTGGAACATGTGTACGTTCAAAGGTTGTTATAGTCGTGCGACAGAAAACTCAGATAGGACAGATAGTCTAGCTAGCTGTCTGGATTTACCCTGCAGAGATCTGAGGAGCAGTTAACCATAGTCCTCACAAATCCACCGGAGGTTAGAACGCCAACACAAAGGAAGAAGGCGGCGACGGGAATCCGGGTGAAAAGCGCGATTTGGCAGAATTTCTGGCGGCAACTGGAAGTAGATCTAGACTATTCTCACGGTTAGAACCTGTGCTCAGGTTTTGACATCCTTTTTGAGATGTCCGTCTGCGAGGCCTGAAGCTTCTGGCAGTCATGTAAACACTCGTCTGTGATGTTCAAGCGCGCCGTTTATCTGCCGTCTCCGCTCAGAGAACACGTGTAGGAAAACCTCACACGCACACGTTCCCACAGCGGCTCTGACACAAAGCCAAAGGGCAGGAAATGAGATGCGTTTATTTCTGAGAAGCTCCGATGGCCAAGTGCCAAACTTCCTCACATCACAGTTTCCCTAAGGGACATCTTCACATTCTTCTTTCCTTCCTTCCTTCTTTTAATCTTTAACCTTCCCGTCCTTCTACCTCTCTGCTTCTGTCCATACTTCCCTCTTTTCTTTCTTTCCTCCGTCCTTTTTTACATTTACGACTTCCTTCGTTCCTTCTTTAATATTGTTATGTACATTATTGTCCTTCAGTGTCTCGGGTTATTTATTTAAATCAGGTTTTAACATCAGTTAGCCGATTATAAAAATAAAGGCTTTATATGAGTCAGTTTCTTACATTTCAACTCCTCCTGTGGGACCTTTAATCACATTTTGACAAATTCTTAAATCACTGGACAAAAATGCGTTGCAACATTAAACACTTAATTAATTGGTTACTGAAATATTTCATTGTAAAGATCAGAGCTTGCATTAAATTTAGTATATATTTTATCATGATATCGTCACAGAATTTTGTCTTTTTGTTTCATTTCTGATAGAATCCCCGATAAACTAAACTAAACAAAGTTTAAGGTTTCCTCCACAGTTTGTTTGTTTACTGAGAATTTACGACGGAGTTTACGGCAGGCATGTCACCAAACACCCAGAGGTAAAGTGAGAGCTCCGAGTATCAGATCTCGTCATAAAGCTAAGTTAGGGACGGAGACATGCTCAGCTGTGTGTGTGTGTTTATCCGACGCGTAACTCTAGAAGCGGCGCTCCAGCTGTTGACGGAGTCACCTTTCATCCACATTTCCTGGAATGAAACCGGAGCTGGAGCTGAAGAAGTCTCTCCTGCTGAGTTTTTCGAGAATGAAACAAGCTCATAATGAATGACTTCACCTTGGACCACTGTGACCAGCGAGCTGCTGGATCCACCCACAAACAACACACTGCTCTCTGTAATATTTACTGTATAAAGTATTCACTCAGCTGCACTGAGCCTGACAACTGTTTTGGAAATGTAATCATTTGTGGTCTAAAATGCATTAAGACAAGACAGGAGAAGTCACTTATCAACTTTTAGAGACTTATAAAGACTATTTAACCTGGGCTAAGGCATTGATAAAAAAATAGCGTTCCTTTCACTGTTAGTCTTGTTTGCGGTTACAGGTCATTAATGATCAACAGATGGGACATTACACAGTTTCAGAAACATTTAAAAGTTACATAGAGTTACTTTAAAGGTCCCATGGCATGACAATTTCACTTATTAATATGCATTCCCCCAGCCTGCCTATGGTCCCCCAGTGGCTAGAAATGGTGATAGGTGTAAACCGAGCCCTGGGTATCCTGCTCTGCCTTTGAGAAAATGAAAGCTCAGATGGGCCGATCTGGAATCTTCCCTTTATGACATCATAAGGGGAAAGGTTACCTCCCCTTTCTCTGCTTTGCCCGCCCAGAGAATTTGGCACACCCATGAGAAAGAGAGAGACATCATGGCTTGCAAGCAAAGCATGGCAGTTGGCCAAGGCCATACCCCCACCCTCCACCTTGCCCCCCCCCTCTCTCCTCCTCAATAGCATTTGAAGCTACAGACACAGAAATGGCACATCCTAAGGAAAGTTCATTGTGGGACTGGCTCTAGTGGCTGTAATTCTGCACCAAGGCTGAATTTTGGGAAAGAGACTTCAGATACAGTATTAGGGGACCACTAAGGTCTATATAAAAGAGACTTCAGATACAGTATTAGGGGACCACTAAGGTCTATATAAAAGAGACTTCAGATACAGTATTAGGGGACCACTAAGGTCTATATAAAAGAGACTTCAGATACAGTATTAGGGGACCACTAAGGTCTATATAAAAGAGACTTCAGATACAGTATTAGGGGACCACTAAGGTCTATATAAAAGAGACTTCAGATACAGTATTAGGGGACCACTAAGGTCTATATAAAAGAGACTTCAGATACAGTATTAGGGGATCACTAAGGCCTATATAAAAGAGACTTCAGATACAGTATTAGGGGACCACTAAGGTCTATATAAAAGAGACTTCAGATACAGTATTAGGGGACCACTAAGGCCTATATAAAAGCATCCAAAAAGCAGCATGTCATAGGACCTTTAAACCCCTTCTTTATTCCTTTTTCTTTACTGTTTTTTTTCTTGCTAAAAAAATAAAGAAAACATTATTTAAAGCAGGAGTCCCAACACCTACCTACCGCCACAAGATCAGGCCCCTTACGTGTTAAGAAATCCAGCCCACAAATATACCCTTTAAATGTTCCTAGTTTCGATTTTCCTCCAGTCTTTTATTTTAGAGGGATTACTGTCAGGAAGTACAGAGCCTAGTCAGCGTCAAAAGGAAGACAAAACCTAATTTGTGCTCTTAAATGAATTACTGTATGCGCCTAATCAATGGACATAACGTTACACAATAATGTTAACATGTTAACAGATGTTTAAGGGTTGCAGAAGAGTTTTGTAACAGGCCAAAGCTCTCCCTCAAAGTAAAAGCACAGGTGTCTGAGTAAACGGGCAAAATGTATTTAAATGATTGAATAAAGTTAAAATGTATGGTTAAAAAACATAGTTGGATTTAAAAAAAAAAGGAGTGGGACACTGAAATGAAGTAAAAGCCACAATCTGTTTTTTACTGCTCCACCTGTGCAACGTCTGGTCTTTACAGTGTCACCTTGTCACCACATGAGGGCAGCAGCATGCATGTTTTTGGGGAGCACGACATCAACGGAGCTACTGGGGAAAAAACCTCTGATACGATGAAGTTTGAAAGAAAAGATAACTAGGTCAGAGCTCTGCTGCTGAATGCGCCCGGCGGCCATGCATCCCTCATCTTATCTGTTATTTATGTTTTAACTGTCGTCGTTTCGGACGTTCTGTGTCAGAACGTTGCCGTATTTAAGGCTGATGAGGAGGTAGTCAAAGACAGCGGACGATAAAGTTGCATGTACTGTAATGTACACAGCAGGAGACATAAGAATGAGAGAGTACTCACTGTGAGAGTCGTAGTTTCACATCAGCAACACTGTACTGGCCCTGGAACGGGTGTCTAGAACAGAATAGAATAGAATAGAATTCTTTATTGTTATTGTAGAGGATACAATGAAATTGGATGCCATTCCTCTTGGTGCTTTGCAAATAAATAAAATAGAATTTAAAACATAATAATAAAAAAAAAATTATAAATAAGAATGTAAAAGCCATAGATATAGAACATGCTCTATATCTATGGTAAAAGCAATATAGTGTCCAGCCATTCTCAACCCCCCTCCCTTCCCTCCCACATACTGCAATTTAAAACAGTACATAAAACAATGAGGTGAGTGAGTGATCTCTCCAACAGAGATGTATGGATCACCCACAAACATTGTTATTTCATTGTATTTATTTATTTTTTTATACATTTTGTATTCAATTCTGGATAAATACTAGCCTGGATGTCAGCCGAACTTAGCCCCGCCCACAACATTCAAGGTCAGGAAGTTCACATTCTGAGTATGACCATGTCAGGCTAGATAAATACTGGATCTGAACAGTTTAGTTGCTTGGGAAAATGCCTGTAAACAAGGCCACTATTACTCCAAATTTTAAAAAGGTTTTTGCAACTGCATAACGTGGTGTTTTTGATTTGCCAATACTTTGGGTTCCCCCCCCAGCCATTCATCCCATTTATATTGTTTTTAAAGACCTGACACAGACAACATTTTGTCTCGATCCTTGATGTCGCGGAGTAAATTGAGCTAAAATGACGTCGTGAATAGTTTCTCATTCCTACCCCGGGGTGATGGCGGCCATGGCGGGATGCTTGTTGCTGTACCACACGCGGTAGTTGTGGGTGATCTTCCAGGCTGCGACGAAAGGCGCGCCGTAATCCGCCAGGAGCCGCTCGTTATCTGAAACAAAAAGAGAAGCTTGGAGTCAGCGGACACGATTATGAATACGAAAAACTTTTATTGTCCACGGATGTGAAAATTTCTCTTCGGTTTCACCAAGAATACAAGAGAGACTGGACATTGCAAACAGTACATAGCCAAGACGGCAAGACGGACAAAACAGACAATACATTTCATAAAAAGTGACTTTACAAAGGTTACATTTACAAAAGTAAATGAGTAAATAAATAGATGAATATAGCCTACTAAAAATGCTCGCTGTGCATAAAACCTGCAACCCGGAAGTCTGCCCGGCCCTACGTTCCATGATTCTTAAGCACGGTTCCCAGTGTTATTTAGCACCTTCACAGCGTTGGGGATGAAGGATTTCTTAAAGTTGTTTCTATTTGTTGTTCGTATTCTAAAAACGCCTCCCTGAGGGTAGGAGTTCCAATTCGCTGTGTCATGGATGGGAAGGGTCACTAATAATTTTCTCAGCTTTGTTTGCAATCGGTTCCTCATCAATAGTGTTTAAGTGCTTTTGTGGCTTCCCTATAATTTTTGAGGCCATGCTCACTATTCTCTGCAGTTTGTTCCTCCTTTGGAGGTTTAGGTTAGAACTGGATTTACTGTCATGTTCTCTACAGAGGCCATTACGTGTAGACTGGGTAGACCCATAGACATATAAAAACTGGACCAACAGTCCCTTGATGAAGAAGTTAAAAAGGAAGCAAAGAGTGACACAATAAATGAATGAGCGAGGGAGATACAGACAGAAAAGAACAACTTAGTGACTGCCTGAGTCTCCACACCTTGCTGTAACGCGGAGGACAGTAAGGAGTGGAGGTAGAGGGTGAACTGGGCTCGGATCCACTCGTCTCCACCCTCCCAGCCCGTCCCGTCCAGGAAAACGTCGTCGCGGTTCTCGGTCACGTGTTTGACCAGGTAGTCGGCGAAACGTAGGTCCGCCGTCGTCAGGCTCAGGATCTTACGGAGCTCGGGGTCCTGGATGTGGACGCCAGCTTCTTCCACCTACAAAAACATGACACACAGTAGTTACTGTCAGGAGCTCATCCCTCCTGTTGTCCTCGGGGCTAATTTGACCCTTTTTCAAAAAGTTTCTATATCAGTAATTTGGGTTTCTTTCAAATGAATCTCAACTTTTCTTTGCAGGCCCGGTGCGTTTTTTTGGAGTGTCCCCCCTGCGGCAAACCCAAATTCCTCCCCCCCGCAGCCTAAACGCACTACCCCCATTCAAAATAAATGGAAAGACCTGTGTTTTTGGCGGACCATCTTGACGCAGGCAGTCTGAACGCAGCCTTAAGGTGTAATTTAAAGTGACATTTGGGATCTTTTAAAGTGGGGTTATTTAGGGCGCCCAGATAGCTCAGTTGGTAGAGCGGGCGCCCATATATAGAGGTTTCCTCCTCAATGCAGCGAGCCCGGGTTCAACTCCGACCTGCGGCCTGTCATTCCCCCCTCTCTCTCTACCCTTTCAAGTCTTCAGCTGTCCTGTATAATAAAGACCTAAAAATGCCACAAAAATAAAAAAAATAAAATCGTGGGGTTATTAGAGGTACAGTGATTATGAGTAAATACCTCACAAAACAGTTGCTCTTTTACCTCTTTAGCCTCGCCAGTTAGTTGTGTTAGTCTGTTTGTTAATTGTGTTCCCTTGAAGTCTATAATATCTAACTTTTTCCATGAAGATAACATTATTTAGACATGCAGCAGGGCTTACCTCAACAATAGCATCACTGAGGTGCCTCTGCTGACGGAAGAGGATGTTGGTCGCCCCGGCAACGAAGCCACGCACCGTCACGTCGGAGAGGAGGTGATGCTGCTGCAGGGCCATGTAGGGCAGACACAGGTAACCCTGGCAACGAAAGGCAAAGGTCACGGTGTGTTAATTTGAGCTAATATCCTGCTGGAACTCAAAACACACACAGACACACGGGTGATTGTTTAATGAGTGTGTGGTTTGAGCTGTGAGAATGGTTTTACTCTTTTAGGTACTCCAAAAGTGTGAGGAAACACGAAAAGTTCACACACTGAGATCCTATTTTTATTTTTTATTTAACCCAGTCCTCCAAATAAATACAACGGACTACCTGCAAAAACAAAAAAACAGTACTTGATTGATTTTATACCAAATTTCAGGGGTGCTAACATGATAGGCTTAATTAGCTTTGTATCAACTTATTTGGCAATGGCTTGAATGTAACGGACAATCATTAATATAAAAACCTCCTTCTAGTCCACACTAGAGTGCGGATCGGGCCGCATTTTTCTGTCCGAGCCCGGCCCGCGTCCGACAGAGCAGAAAACCGAACCAGAGCCTGACGCAGTTAAAATCTCGTTTTTTTTTCTCATACTAATGACACATGTACGTTTGTTTGTGTGGAAAACCCGCTTTTATTAAACATTGGAGGAAGGCATTCGGACATGTCAACAGATGAGCGCATCAGCGCACACGGGGCAACAAGCGCACGTTTACACAGGCGCGCACCTACATAATAAACTTTTTTAAATTTAAAATGCTCAATGCCTTATCGTGCTGATGTGACCGAGCCCGACCCGAAAATCATTTCTAAATAGCTGTCCGAGCCCGGCTCGGTTCGGGTATCCATCCTCTAGTCCACACAGCATTCTGGGATGAGAGAAAAACGTGCTCTGGTCTATTGGCAATTCTTTAAGCCAATCACAATTGTCTTGGGCAGCGATACATTTTGCACGGTGCCGCTGCAAAATAACCCCGGGAAGGAACTTGTTTTGGTGGAACGTCTGTACGTTCAAAGGTTGTTTTAGTCGTGCGACAGAAAACTCAGATTGGACAGATGGTCTAGCTAGCTGTCTGGATTCACCCTGCAGAGATCTGAGGAGCAGTTAACCATAGTCCTCACAAATCCACCGAAAAAAAGGCCATTTGGTGGAATTTCTGAATGGCACCGTAGCAATCCCCTAAATGTATTGTCGTTTACATAGACTAGTGTGAGTGTTACCTTAGTGAAGATGGGGAGGGGCAGGCCGTACTGATCCTCCTCCAGACCAGACACCAGGCCCTGGACCACCCCTCCCTGCCCGCTGCCTGACTGGGGCTGCACGGTGATGGGCGTGCCCGGCTTGGAGTCGAAGGCGTCCAGGAGCTGCGTCTCGTTCCCCTCGGCGGCCTCTTTGGGACTGTCTTCCAACACGCTGGGGTCCAGAGTCTCCCAGTCGCTCTCCGAGGACTCTGGAGAGGTGCGCGACGGGGGTTTGAGGAGGTGGTTGTCCCCCTCGGTGCTGTTCCCGGAGGAGGGAGACCCCGCGGCCGGCTGGGCGGTCTCCCCCACCCTCGTCCCCAGCTTGGTGCCGGCGACGTCGCTGACGGACACGGAGACGAACTCCTCGGCTCCGGAGACGCTCTCCGCCAGACTCGGGTCCTCCGTCACGCTGCTCTTCGGCCGGTAGTGGGACGAGTCCACCAGGCCGTGCTCGATCATACCTGCACAAATCACATCACGTCAAAATGTATTTTCATCTCAGTCCCCTTAATCACGACTAATGCCTTTTGCTCCTCTACTGCTTCTCTGTTTGACATAAGGAAGGTGAGGTAGTTCTTAAATGTCCTGATTCTTCCAGCGAGACTAGGAGATGTTTTAACCCTCGTGTTGTCTTCCATTTGGTCATAGTCCTCCCAGGTCAAAACTAGAGATGGTCAAATGCCATTTTTTGCTTCCCGACACCGATTCTGATACCTGAACTTGCGTATCGGCCGATTCTGAGTACCGATCTGATACCAGCGGGTCATATATTTGATTATGTTTTAACAGCTGTATACTACTATCCCTGTATGGATGGGATATGATTTCTATCTCTGTTGTCGGTCTGGCTCAGGTTAAACTCTTTGTGAAACATGAACAAACACAAACAATGAATGCCCCAGAACTTTCTTTTACTATCCAGTTTGGCCGTCTTTAACGTAGATTTTCTTTAGGGCTTTATTACGTGGTATCAGATCGGTGCATAAACTCCAGTACTTCCCGATACCAGGGTTTTAGGCAGTATCGGAAGCGATCTCATTCAAAACTGAAAATCACTTTTTTTAACATTTTTGTCTCTTTTGGCACTTTTTTTATTGTTTTTGGCACTTTTGAGGTTTGATTGATTTAACATTTAACGCGTCTTTTCACTACCATGTATAAACACCACCGACACCAACATATTACTAGATTTACACTTATTTTTGGAATTCATGGTCAATAAACCTCATTTATAGGAAACTATACCTAATTCTTGAGTTAAAAAGCAGAAATTATGAATTTTTCAGACTAATATTAAAGGAAGGATATTCACAGAATGGCATATGTCAACGTTCAGTCGAGATACTGTTTTGAAAAATGTCTATTTCTTTTCAAATGCTAAAAAAATTGAACAAAACACACAAGTCAATGAAAGTAGAGATTTTTGTTGTACTTGCTAAGCGCGTTGTATGGAATCATCCATGTTATTTTGGGGTAATCACAATTAGGTAGTTACATTTTTTTTTGTTGATTTAAGACAATGGGTCAAATTGTGATCCAAAGACAACACAAGGGTTAAGAAGAAATAACACATTCTTCCTTTTTACAAATGAGAGTTCATTATCAAAATATGGCGGCAATAAAATACATTTGCGTCCATTTTTTTATGCTTATACTGTAACCTTATTTTTGTTGTTTGTGCTTTGTTCTCATGTGTATACCTATATTTGAATATTTTATCCTGTAAAGTGTAAAATGTAAAGCATTTGGAGTTTACGTGTGATGAAAGGTGCTTCCTAACTAAATTTGTCATTTTTGTTTTGAGCCTGTGCTATACTCTACTACCATTTTCATTTCCCTTTCCTGTTGCTTCAAATGTTTTTTCCTCTTTCCAAAAAAAACTTTGTAAGGCTGTTTTGTGTCAATGCAGAGACTGTGTTTTTACGTCTTCTTTCATCAGTTTTTCCTCAGTACAGATGCATATTAAAACACCCATGCACCATCTTAACAAAGGCCTGATTTAAAGTGCAAGAGGAGAGGAGATCTTTTGGAGTTTCTGACCTGGAAACAGTGATAAAACTGTCATCAGAGCTCCTACTAGTCTGTTGACAGGAGACACGTAGAACAGGACCTGCAAGAACAAACAACAGAACAATCACAAACTGACTTTCAGAAGTTCTGCGATGCTAGTAAAGAGAATATGTTTTCTAATCGTACCTTCTTCTCCAGCAGAATGAGCTTGAAGAGGATGAGAATCTACGAAGATCAAAAAATGAAAAGAATTACTGAACCATTACACTAGCAGCAGACACGTTTTACAGCGTAACATTATTGGTCATCTATAATGTTCTACCTTGTGTCGAAAGTGCAGTATTAAATCTCTCGGTGATAAACCTGAGGAAAGAAAACAGAGCATAAAAAAAAACTTTAAAACTTTACACTCATATTAAAATGCACGAACATTTTGGTGCAGTTAACAACAATCAAATGGCCAATAACCACAAATATAGTCTGTTTATAGAATATCTGCACAACAAAACTGTTCAGAATCACTGTTTCTGAATGGCGGTTCAATCATTTTACTCCTTTAGTGAGTATTTATGTGATATAAGAAGTTATACTCACAAAAGCAAAGACAGACAATTATTATATTTTTACAAAATGACACATATTAGAACCCTTTGTCTTTTCCCAAGTTAAAATGGATTAAATACCTCATATTATGCTCATTTTCAGGTATATAACTGTATTAAGAGGTTGTACCATAATAGTTTTATGTGGTTTAATTTTCAAAAAACACCATATATTTGTCGTACTGCACATTGCTGCAGCTCACTTCTGTTCTATCTTTGTTGGGAGTCGCACATGCTCAGTACCTAGGTAAGGACTACTAGCCAGTCAGAAGCAGAGTATGAGGGCATGCCATGCTAGCAGCTAGGCGAGCACTATAACGTGTGTTACAAAGTAATGCAAAATGATGCGCGTTTGTCTCTGAAGTAAAGGCTGGACTACAGTAGAGCTGTTTGGAGCAGTTAGTGAACAGTGTTTTCTGTTGGAGATGATAAGTCCCTTTGGGGTGGACTTTGGGCTTTTTTCACTTTGTAAACCTATAAACATGCACAAAAAGATATATAACACAATCAAGGAAAGGGAAAAAGGCAAATAGCATAATATGAGCACTTTAAAGTGGAAATAAAATAACACAAATTAGATTTAAAATCCACCATTATTTGTGTTTGTGCCACTAGTATGCATCTTGTCCTGCCAGCTGTGACATGCAACTGCACCGTACATCCGAAATGTGTACAGAAACGAGAGCTTGGCCCACCTAGATAAACCTGCGATCCCTCCAGAGCCGAGCCCCTCAGAGAGCCGTTCATGTGCTCGTACAGTTCCTGCATGGTGGGAGGAGAGGAAACAGGGAGGGGTTAGCTGGAGGCGATAACAGAAAGGTCAAACATTAACAGACGCTTAGAGTCTCACCTTTAAAATCGAGATCTGCGAGAAGTCTTTCTCCTCGAAGTAGGCGTGTGTGATGAGCTGTAGTTTAGCTTGGAGCAGACCGTAGAGGGGCTGGGAATCACAACAAACCGTCAGCAGCCCATCATAAGCGTGTGACTCATTTACAGCATCGACCATAAACAACATTTGCGAGACAATTTCTGCTCACAGGGACAAGCAACAACTCAACCCTCATGAATCCTGTTTTTCCACAAATCTTTATCCAGGAAATGACCGGACATGATGAGATCTATTGTTTTAAGTTATGTCCTCATTTTGCTTCTCTTAGGAAAAGGGGAAAGTGGAAGACAGCTGACCTAAAGCAGCTCCAATATTCCAGTTTTATCTGGATGAAGACTAGGGGGGATGGGACTTTCCTGTCTATCCACTGTCACTATACAATAAAAATAATCTTAAAAAAAAAAAACTTATCTCACAAACTTGTTGAACATTAAAAACCTTACAAGAACATTGGCACTGGACCAAAAAAACACCCGGGCTTGCCCAATTTCACATCCTCTCTCCAACATTGTCCTCCTCTTCTACATGATGGTGATCAGGTCATTGGCTCAGTGACTGACTCTCTGAATGTATTACTTGCAAAGCTACGGAGGCTGAAATATTATTTTATTGTGTTGTGAAGATGAAAGCATCGTCCTCCGACTGACTCACCACTCGACTGAGAACGCAGACGCTCTTTTGAACCGTCTCCCTGGTGACGTCAGCCAGTCGGACCTTCAGGGCCTGGGGGGGTGGGGGACGGGGACGGGGGGTGGATTAAAAACATTAAAACAGAGATTTATTGGACCACATTGGGAGGCCTCTGTGGGCCTAATCGCTCTGCAGCCGGCCTCATGAACACTGATGTCATCGTCAGAGACAGAAACAGAAACGGGATGTGCTGTCATCTTATCTGATGCTTTGAGGTAAATACACTACATGGCCAAAAGTATGTGGACACCTGGACATTACAGCCGTATGTGATTGTTGAACGTGTCATTCCAAAACCAACGACGCTGCTATAACAGCTCAGTGTGAAGAACAATACTATATAATATGACATCATTCATATAATTATACTCAAAATAAATAAAAAAATACAAATAAAAGTTGACCGTCTGTTGTTTTAGACGTGGCTCAACATACAGTGCAAAACAAACTGGGACAGTAAACATACAATATGTATGCCCTTACAACTTACGACTGTTTTTTTAGGTTCAGTATATGCAACATCTTTTCCATAACCAAGCAGCACTACTTAGTCAACTTTTTGAATTAAGGACTTTTGCTTGTCTTTGCTGTGGTACTGCTACTTTTACTTAAAAAAGTGAAATATCTGAGGACTTCTTCCATCACTGGTGTCTATATACGTTTGAACATACAGCACATATACTGTGTATGCACACTACAACAGTTATTTACTGTGCTAGACAACAAAAGGAAGGCTTCATGAATCTGTAAGAATTAAGTAAAAAACATATATGACTGACCTTTGCTTCTATTTGGCGATAGCAGGAAACACCGTAGACACACTTCATGTCTTCATTTAGTGGCGGCAGGTGAAAATACACAGTGTCTGTAAAAACAACATGATTACTCACATTAATGTACAACATCATGCATATTTTCGTATCCATCACAAGCATTTTGCTGCCAAAAGAGACAATGTGCAGAAAAAAGCATGCACTTGGTACGACATTTGGAAGTCAATTCAATTTTATTTATAGTGTCAAATCATAACAGAAGTTATCTCAGGACACTTTACATATAGAGTAGATCTAGACCACACTCTATATCTTACAGAGACCCAACATTTCCCTCCAAAAGCATGTATTTGGAGCTCCGGCGTCACTTGACTTGACTGTTTACGCCATAGACACATATATATTTAAAATAATTACATAAAAATTCTTAGGTTCTCAACAGTTATTACCTCTTTTTTTAGTGGAAGTAAAGTCACTTCTTTAATCACTTTATTTGATCAATAATAAAAAAACTGATTGAACTGCGAAAGCAGTTGGTCTTTAGAGGCCTCCCTGACTGACCAGGCGCTTTTTATTTTTAATGGCCAGTTATTTCATGGATCCAGGATAATATGCATCCTGATAAAGTTCCCTTGGCCTTTGGAATTAAAATAGCCCCCCATCATCACACACCCTTCACCATACCTAGAGACTGGCATGGGGTACTTTCCATAAAATCATCTCTCAATGCAAATCAAACCAACTATTAGGCTAACTGAAATAAAACCATGCCAATCTCTAAGTAGGGTGAATATAGTATCCTGGATCCATGAAATCCTTTAAAAATAAAAATCTGCCTTCCTCTATGGGAATTTAACATAGGGTGTACTTACTTATGCCCCCTGTATTTTAAGGAAGAACATTTATATTTTTTTATGATACATTATTCATTCACAAAGAAAATTGGTGTCCTTAAAAGGTTGGATTTTTCCTCTTTTTTTTTTATTAAGGCATTAAGATCAATTTCCAAAAGATGCTTTTTTGTGTTCCTCTTTTTAGGCAAGGCAGCTTTATTTATATAGCACATTTCAGCAACAGGGCAATTCAAAGTGCTTTACATAAAACATTAAAGAGCAGTTAGAAAACAATTAAAAAACAATAATAAACAAATTAAAAACATTAAAAGACAAGAATAAAATTGATAGTGCAGTATAAGAATAAAAGTTACAGTGCAGTATAAGAAATTAAAGTTAATAAAATAGATTATTTAAAGAAAAGCAACATCAAAAAGATAGGTCTTTAGCTTAGATTTAAAAGAACAGAGTTGCAGCGGACCTACAGGTTTCTGGGAGTTTTTAGTCAACTTTAGCATGGGTTCATAAACTTATGAATGCCACTGTATGTAGATGTATGTGGTAACATCTAACTGCTCGATAATACAAACTGTAACATCACATCACCGATTGCCTAAATCCGAAGTTTAAGTTTTTTGGTTTAAGAAACCAATCTAAGGCTAGCAAAATGATGCTACTAAAGTATGTCACGTGGCTTAATTAGTTAATATTTCACATTCACAGCAAGAAATCAGTTAACAGTTGCCTTATGATCTTCGGGTTTGTTGATGACGCCATCAGGTACATTTCAGATGCTGTGTTTTCAGGAAAATGAATACCTCGTCAGCAGCCATTCTGACTGCTACTCAGATTGGTTTGGCGTCCGCGCCAGAAAGTATCTTGTACCAGGGGGAAAAAAAATATCCCATTTCCCTTTAAGGGAAGAAACAGCTCCAAAAAAAAATTAAGTAAATGCCACAACTCTCAGCCTTCATTCTATCTGAGGAGAGGATGAAGAGCGTTTTATAATGTGATTTATAAAGATCTGGTCTGGAAGAGAGGACAGCGGAGCTACAAAAGGTTAGAGTAAGCACGTCAGAGATTAGGCAGAGGCTGGCGGAGCGGCAGGGCCAACAGGGCATCTGGACCCAGGCCACAGCTGCAGGACGCCACAAACACAGCCTTCAACTCTCGGCTTTAAGGTTTACATTAGGGCTGCACCATATGAGGACAATACGCGATAACGTTGTTGAATATCACGTTAGCGATTTTACTTGCGATAAATAAACCTATTAAAAGGGTTCACAGTTCAGCTGCTTTCAGTACTGGTGCTAAAATACAACACATTGCTTGTTGAATTCAAAACAAGTGACAGGAAATCATTTCCAGGATTCTTTTATGGAGCCATCGGCATAATTTACAAGGGGGAATAATCATAACTGGCCGGTGCAACTCACCCCAAAAACCTATTATAATACCCTTTACATAAATAAATACTTTTGGCGAGATGGACGGCTAGTGTAAAAACCAGCAGCTACAGTGAGTTGTTAAAACCTTCCTTTTTAGTAGACTCTGTGTACACAACCAATGTTCTAAATGCTGAGTTCATGTGTGGAGCCCCTGGTGATACTTGGAGCAAAGTCTCATGTTGTGTCGAGCCTTCTTAGTGTTTTAAAAATGTTGATTTTGATGCGATCACAGTAGTGCCCCTAGCACCCGAAAACGAGAATACTGTCAATCTTAAAAGTGGCGCTTCCGTCCTAATCATGCTTTTAAACGAAAGTTTGACATCGGGTACATTCACAAAAAGACCCTAGGTTGCATTTTGGCGAGAGTTACGCTTTAAATGACAGAAAAGAAGCGAGCTGCTAGACCAAAACCACTCCTAAATTACTGCGGGAAGTTATTGACAGGTCGAAACAACGAAAAAGGATGAATAAAGAACCAAAACACGACAATAATTGTGCTGTCATTGATGTCCAAAGGAATGATTTAAAACAAGGTGTGTGTATTTATGCGATGACTGGGTTAGTCCTTCCTTGCGGTGTATTCCTGTGTAAGCAACGCCCAGTTATATCAGCAGTGTGACTGCTGTGTTTATGAGCACTGCAGAGGGAGTCGCTCACATTAATTGTTGTTTTTTTTTTTTTTTAAATCAGCTCTGCCGGAGCTGCAGAAACAAAAAGGACACAGAAGATGAAGAAATGCACGGCGGGGATCGAAGGTTTTTCTACATTTACAAATGGACAAAATTTGGACACGAGAGATTTCTGCAAGAGGGATCCAGAGCTGCTCGTGCTGAGCCGTTTAAAAGCAGAGATGTCCTACGTTCAGGCTGATGGATGCATCTTCTGCTCTGGGAGCTTATTCTTGTCACATTTTCAACCTCTTTCACAAACAGTGAGCAGACCAACAGAAAGCCGCCGCCGACAGAAACTCGCCCGTCCTGTAACAACGATTGTTTAATGGGTGTAACTGTTACGGTTGAACTTTGACTCAGTTCCTCCTGTTTGCCTGTCGCAGGACAGTCTGAACAGCAGTGGTGAACCACAGGGCCGTCACATGGCGGCCGCCGCCACACACACGGGACACTCACAGGGTTTAGCGAGAGAACAGAGGCGGCTCCCTGTCACCGCAGAGTCCTGCTCTAACCTTAGTGCAGCCTGGATAGGGTTTCTCGTCTCAAAAGAGACACCTGCTTCAACAAAATCAAAATTGCACCGGTTAATCTTCAGCTGCCAATGCGAGGATCGCGTTGTTATGGAGGAGGTCCATGCTAGGGCTGGGCAATATATCGATATTATATCGATATCGTGATATGAGACTAGATATCGTCTTAGATGTTGGATATCGTCATATCGTGATATGACATAAGTGTTGTCTTTTCCTGGTTTTAAAGGCTGTATTACAGTAAAGTGATGTACTTTTCTGAACTTACCAGACTGTTCTAGCTCTTCTATTATTTGCCTTTTCCCCACTTAGACATTATGTCCACATTACTGATGATTATTTATCAAAAATCTAAATGTGAAGATATTTTGTTAAAGTCCCAATTCTCAACCCTAGAATATCGGCGCAATATCAATATCGAGGTATTTGGTCAAGAATATCGTGATATCTGATTTTCTCACTATCGCCCAGCCTTAGTCCATGCTTACGCAAGGTAACGGAACCCGATTTGTATCCGGTCCTATCCCCTGACCAGTCGGCTATCCTAGCCTTAACCACTCGAGGTCGATGCCTAACCCCGACCAATCAGGCTGCTTCGTAGGGCGGGTCTTGCCTAGAAGTTGCGTGGGATCCATAATAACGCGTGAGGATCTAAAACACTTCTGGACTCTGTTTTTTCACCATTTCAAATATTCAATAGCAGACTCAAAATGCCATGTTTCCACCAAATAGATGCATCATATTTAGAGATACACACTACACAAATATGGATGCATTATGATTAAGGAACGGATTCATGATTCATGCATTTAAAAGTGTATCAGAAGCCAAAAACACTGGACAGTTTGTAGTAGTCACAGGCAGGATGCCACAACACTGAGAAGTCATTACGGTGGCAACAATTGTTATCTTTCTTCAGGGTGATCGTGAAGAAATATGGAGTTTGTGGTACAAATCTACCGGTAACGTGCACTTGCGTGAATGCGATTGGACGCCTGCAGACGGTAATCAAAGCAAAAAAAAAAAAAAAAACACACTTTCACCCCCTCTGCATGTTTGATATTCTCTATTCTTTGCAGAAGACAATGCACACTGGACATTAATCAAAAAGGTAAGACAGAAAATAGCAGAGCTCTTTGTAGTAAAAGTTGCAAATAAAAGCTGCAAAAGATGAATCATGTGATGATCCATACAATAAATGCCCCTCACAAGTCGAAACATTCACAATGCTTGTTCTGTCCGATCCACAGCCCGAAACCTAAAAATATTCTGTTTACTATCATAGAAGACAAAGAAAAGCTAATATTCACACAAGAGAGGAAAAAAAACAAAAAAACTAAGTGACTGAATCATCATTTCGCGTATGCAAATACAACATTATGGATCATAAAGTATTAAGTGTCTAAACTGTCTATCAATAAACCTAAACATTTAAAAAGAGTTAGTGCATTAATAATGTAGAGATTTATATTGTTTTTATAACAATGACTTCTTATCTAGACTGATTAAATGTACTTTAGTCTATATCCACGACGTTCCTCTTCTCTTATTATCTACTCATCTGTCCAATTGGAGTTTTCTGTTGCACGACTAAAACAACTTTTGAACATACAAACGTTCCACCAAAACAAGTTCCTTCCCGAGGCTATTTTGCAGCGCCGCCGTCGATTCGTACTCCACTTAGCGCCGCCCAAGACGATTGTGATTGGTTTAAAGCAGGGGTCACCAACCCGGTGCCCGCGGGCACCAGGTAGCCCCCAAGGACCACATGAGTAGCCCTCAGGCCTGTTCTAAAACTGAAAATTGAATATTGATATTATCGGTTTCCCACCTTGTTAAATCATTGTTGATAATTATTGTGAGAAATCATTAACATGATCAGTGTCGTCACATAGACGAGTATCATTAATCATTAATAATCATATATAACTAAAGGCAAACGGAGCAAATGTGTTATTTTAGAGAGTATCAAACTGGTAGCCCTTCGTATGACTCAAAACCCATTAAGTAGCTCTCAGTTTCAAAAAGGTTGGTGACCCCTGGTTTAAAGAAATGCCAATAAACCAGAGCACGTTTTTCTCCCATCCCGAATGCTGCGTGGACTAGCCAGACCCTCCTCCGCAGCGCTGTGGAGGAGGGTCTGGCAACGTGAGACCAAATGTACTTAAATGCAGGAAATAGAATTCAATCATTCAGCCATTGCACATGTATATATATTGTGCCAACCGACCCTCGGCCCTTTGAACTATAAACGCTGTGGGCGTGTCGTACCTTCCTGGAAGTTGTGCGCTCCGTCAGGGAGAGCCAGGAAAGGCAGGTACCTCCACTCCTCCGGCAGCAGGTTACTGTCATGGCCCTCGTCTGGCATCAACGGCGGGTACGAGAACTCAACCTAAAAAGGGGCGGGGGCAGAAAGTCAGCGTGGTTTAACTTAACAGTTGATATGCTGCTTTAAAAAAAAAAAAGTCCTTTAATCTAGGGCTGTCCTCGACTAAAGAAATTCTTAGTCGACTAACACTTATACGATTTTGTCGACTAATCGATTAGCTGATTTAATTGACAGAGCTGTGCGCTTTGAGAGGTGGTTAAGACTAGAAAAGCACAATATAAATGTAGTTAATTAACCATCTGTAAAACTGAGTTTCTACACAATTAATCCTGCAAAATCACCACTTTAAATCTTGTGTTTACCATAAATGTGCTCATAAGTTTCTTATAAATGAGTAATTAAGCATGAATAAGCATAAAAAATGACTAATTGACTAAAGAAATCTTAGTCGACTAAGACCAAAACGACCGATTAGTCGACTAATCGACTAAGAGGTGGCAGCCCTACTTTAATCCTATATGTCTGCATCATCTCTTCTTATTATTTGTCATACTATTTGAAAAGAAATCAAGAATGTAAGAAGTCCAGTAAGCAACTCTTGGCATTTTTGTTAGTTACACATATATTTATATACAGAGAGTATCTTCGGTCAGTTCAGTGTACATTATACATGTATTACAATACTTGTAATAATGTGTAATTCATCAATCCCAAAAGGAAATCGGTCTCTTTCCTCTTTGCAGAAACCTCAGCACTGGGGCTTGTCTGAAGCTAAAGTTTTAATCTCATCGTGGCAATAAAAGAAAAGTCAGAGACAGCAGGATTCATCCTCTGGGTAGCATGAATATACGTTGGGAATTTCATGTCAATCCATTCCATAGTTGTTTAATAATCAGACGATTGCTAGAGCTACGACACTAACTAGCCAAAAAAGAAAAGAAACGAAGAACAGTGCAGCATTTTTGTCGCCCAGCTTCAGAAAACGGTAACTTTCCCATTACAGACTAAACATCCGGTGTTGCATTATTATGAAATCTTATGTCAGACAGATTTCTATATCTATTATCAGTATTTTTGTATTTCATTGACCTCACTATGGATCCACTTAGATCAAGAAAAAGCTGCCTGTGGGAAACGTTCACACCCCCGTTTATTCTCCCACAAAGCCCAGCCTCCTGCCAGTGGTGACAGTTAAGAGCCTCCTACAAGAATAACCTGAAGATCCTGAACGCCACACACAGACACACAGACACACAGACACACAGACACACAGACACACAGACACACGTATCTCCAGGTGTGTTGATGTTGAATGTGATAAAAACGGAAGGATGAAGTGTTCCAGTAATATTAATCCAGAAACATCAGATATAATAGGAACACACTGACGGGGGACATTGTACTGCACTATGAATACTTTTACTTTGAGTACTTTGAGTACATTTTAGTGAAACATAGTTTTAGTAAGAATGCAGGACGTTTGCTTGTGGTGGAGTATTTTCACAGTGTGGTTTTATTAATTTCACTTCAGTAAATGATCTTAATACTTCACCTCCACCACTGCCTGTGTCTCTTCAATAAGCTTCCTGCCAGAGAAACGGATGGGTGGCAGGTGAATAAAAGAAGGAAGGGGGGGGGCATTGTTAAAGAGAGGCTGAAAGAGAAGGAGACAGACGGATTACAGAGCCAAGAACCCAATCTGATACCCAGCAGGAGATCTCTGACCCCCTATCAGATAACCTCCTCCACCACTAGAGAAAACAGGCCCCGGCACGCTTTGTTGGCTCTCAATTTGACATCCCAAAAAAACAAAATGTCTGTTTTAACTTTTCCTATTCAGCAGCTGCTTCCTAGCCCGCTGAGTCGAGTTTAACAGGCCACGGGAACGACTCGACAGATGGAGAGCAGCGGCAACAACACGGGGGAGGAACAGCGTTTGCTTTTAATGGCCGCCAGCTCGGCCTGTAAATTGAAAAGAATTTTGAAGAAGAAGAGGCGATAATTAGAGGATGCGTTAGAGGTACTTACTGGATTGGATTAGATTGCATAGACTTTATTGATCCCAAATTGGGACATTTTTTAGGGTTACAGCAGCAAAATATCAGACACATACATACATACATACATACATACATACATACATACAGAATGTACAAGAAATAATAAATAGGATAGAATACAAGAACAAATATTCAAAAAATAAAGATTAAAAATACAAAAGGAAAGAATGTACAAATGTATATACAAGGTGGGAATGAAAATACTGAAATAGTATTCATAAAGATGTAAGTTAAACCTATGTTTGTGCAAGTTGCACTTGGTGCAGTATTATGCTGAGTGGCTCACATACGCTTCAGGGGGCAAAAGGCCGACCTGAAAGTGACTGTACCGTCTGAACTGTTAAACAGGTTTTACAGGAGCAATAAGACCAGAACCCAAAACCACGCCAGCTTTGTTTGCGGGCGTGTTTCTGTTCAAAAGAAACCAAACTGAGGCTTTGTGGAGAAAAAACACTGAAGGAGGACTTTAGATGTGATTGTTGTTGTGATAAAAGCAGGTCAGTCTGTGGCTTTGTGAGTGGATACTTGTATTCTCTATATCCATGACGTTCCACTTCCGGGATTACTCCGGGGGGTTTTTGAGTTGGAATTCTAAACTCCGGTGGATTTGTGAGGACTATGGTTAACTGCTCTTCAGATCTCTGCAGGGTAAATCCAGACAGCTAGCTAGACTATCTGTCCAATCTGAGTTTTCTGTTGCACGACGAAAACAACTTTTGAACGTACACATGTTCCACCAAAACAAGTTCCTTCCTGAGGCTGTTTTGCAGAGGCACTTAGCGCTGCCCATTACGATTGTGATTGGTTTAAAGAAATGCCAGTAAACCAGAGCACGTTTTCCTCCCATCCCGGAATGCTGTGTGGACTAGCCAGACCCTCCTCCGCAGCGCTGTGGAGGAAGGTCTGGCAAAACGAGACTAATACTTGTAAAACATCCGTGTGATATGACAGCAGATATTGTTTTAAGAAGCATTGGCGCGGTCTGAAAAAAAAAATGTCTGTGAAACTTTCAAGTACCTAAATCTGGCATTGAAATTCCATTCTTCACCAGACAGTTTATAATTTCAATAATATTTTATATATATATTGTTCATCTCACTTCAATTTTATTGCTGCAAAATGAGATTGTCAAGCAGACAAACTGACCAAAAACACATATATAATAAAAGAGCGATACTTGGCGTCTAGTGTATGGTATTGCCACGGAAAATACAGCGATCTGTATCGATTTTTTCCCCCCCAACCCTATTGTCAACCATACAATATCGCCGCAATAGCAACATTGAGGTATTTGGTGAAGAATATCGTGATATCTGATTTTCTCCATATGGCCCCGCCCTACTAGAGCCCTAGTTTTTTCCCAACCAACAGTCAAAATTCAGAGGTTCTGTTTACGCCGATCAAAAATCAAAAACAAATCCTGACTTTTGAGAAGCTGCAACTTGGGGAACGTTCACTTAAAATGATTAATCATTACAGGAACTCAGATATTGTATGGTCCCAGGTCTGAAAACACTAACCAGCCCGTTATAATAACATCATTGTGGTGTAAATACCATCTTTATTTGCAGTTACAGTGAGCCAATACTATGTTGTGAAAGCTTTAGTTGTTTAAGCTTTATCTATTCAGGAAGTGTCATTGAGATCAATATCTCTTTTGCTAAACATTGACCCAACAATGACAAATATGAGTGTAAAGTGTGGCCTATCAATCTAGTTGGGTGAGCTGGCTACTATAGCTATATACCTATAGCTCACATGAAATACTGTAAGCACCTAAAACATCCTCACATTGTTGATTGATATGCAGGTGCTACATTAGCCAGCTCTATTTGACAGATTAATAACAGAGAGGAAAGATGAATACTGTATCCAGGAGAGCAAGCTGCAGCCTGCAGTAGAAAGCAGAGCTCGCTGATGAATACACTGAACTGGAAAGATGCCTAAAAGTGGCAGCAGAGCCCATGATGTTACATAACCCCGAGAGCCCAGAGCAATCAGCTGATGCGAACTAAAAACCCTCGCTTCGCATGTCTGCGTGTGAATACGTTATCGTCGCTCGTGCAGGGTCTGCGCAATGCACCGTCAGAGAAAAGACAGACTCTGTCGGGGAGCTGTGGTCAGAAATGAATCCGTAGAGAAACATAGTGCCAATGTGCCTTTATTATGAGATCACCATAGGAAGCGCTAGTTAGCTCCGTTAGCAGGGGTTCACGTACCTGACAGCCCTTTTTGTGGTGGAATCCAACCACAACGATGTGCAGCACCGGTCCCTTCAGATCGTCTTTGCCGTGAGACTCCATTTCCCACCCCCACCCACAGGATGTTTACGTCCGTCCTGTGTTTGTTAAGAACTCGGGGGTCGGATGTAAACACAGACAGCAACGCTTCCCAACCCGGGATTCTGCAGCAGAGAAGACAGGCGGACAGAAGCACAACACGGCGGCGGCGCGGAGAGGATTCTCTTCTTCCGCTTCTTCGTCCCAAGGGTGTCAGAGGAGGGACCGGAGCGAGAGGGTTCACCGCAGCGCACTTCCGCCTCCGTCAAAGCTTTCGGAGGCAAAGCGATAAAACCTTCTTATATACTGTCTATGGATAAAACCAGCGGTCAAACGTTTGGGGTCACTTAGACATTTCCATTCCACTCCATTATAGACAGAATACTAGCTGAGATCAGTTGCATTGTTTTTAGATTTTTTTCTAAACCAGGGCAGCAGTTTTCAGATCACATTATGTGCTTACATAATTGCAAAAGGGTTCGACTGTTGTAGAAAGATGTGGCTGATCTTTAATGCAATATCTACATTGCCCATTATCAGCAACTATTCATCCAATGTCCCAAAGGCCCATTCTGTTTACTAATCTGATATAATTTTAAAAGGCTAACTGAGAAAACATTGGAATACAATAGGCTACATAAGGTACAGAACAGTACAGACTAAATAGGCATGAATACAATTGTTGTATAACTTATATAAAATGTAAGGAATAGGATTTTACACTTTAAAAGAAATAATATGTGTTAATATTTCATTTTATTAACAGAACAAAAGTATAAAACATATGTATAAAACACATGTACGAACAAAACTGAATAAATCAGAGATAAAGCCAGGGCATATACATTTTTTTATATTTATTTATATTTATTTTATATAATAAATAAATAAAATGAACAAAACTGATACGACCAGAGATAAAGCCAGGGTAGACTATATACAACCATTTGTTTTATAATAAATACATAAAAAATAAAACGGATTAAATCCAGGGTATATGAAATACATTGTTTTATAATAAAATAAAAAATAAAACGTGATACACTATGTACACATACGTAGCCTATTTAATAATATTTAGGTTATTCATTTATTACCTTCGACCACTGGGACTAACAGACCAAAGAACCTGCGGTGGGGAGTTATCTTGACTCTATCATCTTTGTTGGAGTCAAAGGATGACGTCATGTATTGACCACCCAGCACAACCCGCGCCATCGTGTGGAAATAGATTGACCAACATCATTTAATCTTCGGGTCTTTTCCATTTGTGTTATTTCTATTAAGTTGTGTATTTTATTTAGTTTTTTTTAGTTTAGTTTGTCTAAACTGATCTCGTCGATTTCTGAAAAATGAACATGACAAACTTCTTCGGATAACCGTTCGTTGATGCGAGATCGATGGCTTTCGTCTGATTTGTGACGTTCTTGTGTCGATTGCTTCTGGCTGCTGCTAATTTAATGAACATGGCGGCGACTCCAGTAACAAATCCGTCACAGCTGCTCCCACTTGGTTTGTAAATTCTTATAAATGCCGACTTTCTGTTTTAATTAGCTGATTATAAATCAGTATTAAAAGTCAGAATGAAGTGTCTGGAGTTTGAGGCGGTAGTTCAAATATTACGTTTTGTTAGTTAGCGTTAGCACCATGCTTCCAGACAGGCGCATGATCGGAACTTAACGTTAGCTGTCTCTGCAGCAGATACGAAGGCATTTTTATTTTATTATCAACTTGCATATCATTTTATAATTTAATTCCTAAAACGTCCTAGTGAATTACCGTAAAGTGTGTCTCTTATCAGGTTTAAAGATATTTCGTTGTTTTAAGATGTCAAATATCCTTGTATGTTGGACTATCGGTCAGCTATGTTATTCTCACCATATACATTTACTACATTCATGTTTACATTCAGCTTATTCATTTGCAATTACTGTCTTCCACACATTTATATGATCCTACTTCACATTATATTATGTCAATATTTATCCCTATATTTTAACTTGCACTATTGTATGTCTTAGATTCGCATATATTTTTTACTTTATATATATATATATATATACAGTATATATATACATATACACATACATACATACATACATACATACATACATACATACATACTAATTTAATTAGCATTGTTGGATGGAGCCAGAGATTTTCAGTGACAATGACCGCTTCTTTCACTTTTGTGCATCTGACAATAAATAACCAGCAGATTGATAATTCATATTTATTATTTTTTTGCAGCCCAAAATCGGATTAAGCGCTTAACTAACGATTGTTTTCATTATATATTCATCTGTGATTAGTGTCTCAGTTAATACATTGATCATCATATTTTGTCAGAGTTAAACTGACATCTCCAAATGTCTTGGACGTCTGACCAATAGTCTGAAACCAAATATATATATGTATATATATATATATATATAATGTATGTGTGTGTGTGTGTGTGTGTGTGTGTGTGTGTGTATATATGTGTATGTGTATATGTCTGTGTTAGAATAAGGCCTCAAATCCTCACATTTTAAAAAGCATTTTTGCTTGAAAAAATTACTGAAATGTATCAATTATTAAAAAAGTTACAGATGAAATTCTCTGTTAATCAACTAATCATTTCAGCTCTAATACAAACAGGATTTCCAACGAAAGTGTGCAACGCAAGAAATTGAGAATTGTGCAAAAGGAAAACAATAGAAAATTGCTGGATCTTTAATTTCAGTTGTTTCTAATCTTTCAGAGCTTGTGGACAAATGTATCGGCTCCCGAATTCACATCGTCATGAAAACGGATAAAGAAATCGTCGGCACCCTGCTGGGTTTTGACGACTTTGTCAGTATCCTTTCCAGATTTATTACAATATAATTTAAAAACAAAAATGCATTGTCTCACGTTTCATGTGCCGCGTTATTTTGACGTTTTCTCTGAAACTGTCCCAGTTTGCATCCTTCACTCAGTCTTTTAGACATGGTCCTGGAAGATGTGACCGAATTGTAAGTACACCTCCTGTTTTGGCATTAATTGTCATTGTTAGGGCACCTGTTGCTGATATAACTCATTAATATATATCTTTTTTACAGTGAAATCACACCAGAGGGACGGAGGATAACCAAACTGGACCAAATCCTTCTCAATGGCAATAACATCACCATGGTATGTAAATATTGTGCATGTTTTGGTATCATTACATTCACGTTATAGGCTCCCAGGTGTATCTTAAAGTGCCCATATCATGCTCATTTTCAGGTTCATAATTGTATTTAGAGGTTGTAGCAGAATATGTTTACATGGTTTAATTTTCAAAAAAACACCATATTTGTGTTGTACTGCACATTGCTGCAGCTCCTCTTTTCACCCTGTGTGTTGAGCTCTCTGTTTTAGCTACAGAGTGAGGCATCTCACTTCTGTACCATCTTTGTAGGGAGTCGCACATGCGCAGTAGCTAGGTATGAGGCTTGTTTCGAGATGAGCCAGGTCTGCGCAAAATTGATCACCGGCGTTCGGCGCCCAATGCACGCCGGTTAGATTTGTGTCCGACTTGATCCCGACTTGCTCTGACGTCACGCACACGTGGGCGACGGTAACCTCGCGAGATCAAGGCGGCCGCAGGTTTGAGACGCAGGCAGCGCAGCGCAGTCGCTTTCCACCGACTGCAAGACCCAGGCGGACCCAGGGCATGATGGGAAACGCCTGCCTCTCAGCGGATCTAACAGCTGATTGGTTCAGAATCGACTCAGCATGATGACGTTTTATGTAAACTTTTTATTGTTTTTGAATTGGAGGGATTTTAATTGCTATTTGTCTGATTTAAAAAGGCTTGTTGTGTACAGAACATGTGTTTGGCTGATAGTGACGTTTAGAAGTCAGAGAGACTAAATCGGTTCAGATTACAGATCAGCTACAGTCTGTTGTTTAGTGACATCAGCAACAGATTGCATGTTGACAGCTACTCTGTTTTAGTAAAAACAACTGGAGACTGTGTACAACCTGATATATGGGTCTGATAAGATTTTATCAAATCGGAATCGGACCTAACAGGATGGGAGTGTTTCTGTGACTTCCTGTTCAGCCTGAAGGCTGCTGGAAACAGCTGGAAGCTGTCCGGCTCGTCACCGCCCCCTGCTGCTGCCGCCTGCTCTCGTCGACTATAAGCGAGCTCTCGTCCACTTTATATACAAGCGAGGCGCAGTTCATCTCAAACGAGCCTATTACAACATTGGGTTGCAAAGTGATGCACGTTTGTCACGGAAGTAAAGGCTTGACTACAACAGTGGATACGTGCCCTTCTAACGCAGAAGGAGGCTCAGGTTCTGGTTCAGGCTCTAGTCGTCTCACGTCTAGACTACTGCAACTCCCTCCTCCGCTCCCTTCGCTGGTTACCACTGGTTACCAGTTGCTGCCCGCATCCGCTTCAAGACACTAGTACTTACATACAGAGCCACGAACGGATCAGCCCCAGCTTACATCCAGGACACGGTCCAACCCTACACCCCAACCTGCCCACTCCGCTCTGCATCAGCCAACCTGCTCGCTGCCCCCTCGCAGCGAGGGACAACTAGTCACTCAACGAAATCACGACTGTTTGCTGTCCTGGCTCCTAAATGGTGGAATGAGCTCATTATTGATATCAGGACAGCCGAAAGCCTACACATCTTCCACCGAAGGCTCAAAACACATCTCTTCCGACTGCACCTCGGATAAAAAAAAAAATATATATGTGTGTGTGTGTGTGTATATGTATATGTATATGTATATGTATGTATATATATATATATATATATATATATATATATATATATATATATATATATATATATATATATATATATATTTCTTGAAGCTGCACTTTCATACGGCTCTTTGTAGTTTTGCTTATTTAAAGCTAATGTACTTGCACTTACTACTTGTTGTCTGGAGTTTGCAAAATCAAGGTTGAAAAGAATTAATTGGAAGTCACTTTTGATAAAAGCGTCAGCTGAATGACATGTATTGTATAAGTGTTTAGTGTGGGAGACGGTAACTCCCTTTTAGGATAGACTTTTTCACTTTTTAAACCTATGACATGCACACAAACATATATATATATTTAACACAAAGGAAAGGGAAAGAAGCACAATGAGCACTGTGTACCTTCACACGACCTGTTTGTGTGTTTTTAAACCTTGGCAGCATGATTTCTATCCACGTCTTTTCTTTCTTGCAGCTCATTCCTGGAGGAGAAGGTCCTGAAGTATGAGTTGAGAATCGTCACCGAAGGCTGAGGCAGATTTGTGTTATGGATTTATGCTCTTCCTATGTTGTTCCTTATACTTTATCATGTTATTGGTCTTCCCCTCCTTGATTTTGAGGGAGGGAAATATTTTTGTAAGATTCCTAATTGAGTATTTGTTAACAAAATGGTTAAATGACAAGTATATCGTGGATCACACATGAAAAAAAACAACCTTTTTCTTTTTACAAATAAAAAAAAAGTCTTTATTGGTTTCTTTTTTTTTTAAACCCATAGTTGTACAACTTAAATTTAGTGCAAGTGTCTGTACAGAACCAGAGTGTTTTCATACAACAGCAGAGAGTGAATAACCCTGATTCAGTTATTTTTGAGAATTAGTAAAAGGTTGAGTAATGCACATGCAGCATTACTGAACAGACAGTTGATTAATAGGCGAGTTGTAGAATGCGTCCCTCCCGAACATCACCCCCCTCCAGCTTCAGTACATGGAAGGTTTCTCCTCTCCTTTTGGATTGGTCACCTTTTCCAGATTCTTGCTG